>NW_013665798.1:248077-253470 GCF_000517525.1 Limulus polyphemus | reverse complement strand
ATCTGGTCACTTCACCATGAAGAAGGTCAACACGTTTCAAAAAGTAATGTACAGCAGTACTTCTTGGTATTCCTTTCAATTTAGCAAGTAAGTCAATAGTCATGTTGTGACATATATTCAACAATGTCATAAACCTTTGGTGCTCACAAAGTTATGAATATACAAAAAAAGCTATTGTAGCATTGCCAAATCAATGCCAATGATGTTAATAACAATCTCAAAAAATATCTTTAACTATTCAACTAAAAGCAACTTATATATTTCTACATTTTCATTTTTTTATTTAACAGAATATATGTATATATATAAAACTCAAAACTCTGTCTGTCTGTCCATTATCTAATTACTTCTAGGTCACTGGACCAATCTCAACCAAACTTTGTGGGATGATAGTTTGGAATAAGGGCTTGTTAATAGGGGGTTCACAACCTCCTCCACCCCTTATTATTGCTGTTATTTAACATTTATTATCTTTGACATAAGTTAACATCAACTTCATTCATAGATAGCATCACTCTTTACACACACACAAAAACTTTATTAAATTTTCTATAATGCAAATATACACTATGGGGGAAGACGTACAAACGTCTTATATATCTCAAAGTGTGCTAGCACTCTCTATAGAGGAATAAAATGAAAAACAACAGCTGTCACTATTGCAATAGTAAATAAACTAAGATAGTTTCTACTCTAACAGCCACCATATGATATGAAGAGCTGTTTTTTGAGTTATACTTACTTCCTACTTTGACCCATCAGTTAATTAATCATATGAAACACTGTGGAAGGACATTATGAGCTGTGTGTTGAAAATGGGTAACAGAAAGCACCAATTATCGCTGCCTCTTTCTACAAAGTCATCCTGTTTTAAGCATATACATATTGAGTTCTTAAAGCGTGTACAAAACTTTTGGTTAGGTATTAATGAATATAATAATAATACAAGTAAAATGTGTGAAAGTTAGGATTTTTGTGTTATTTATCACAGCATCCACCCCAACATTTTTTTTACATTTATAACCCAGACAAAGGATGGGTACCTCAGCTTTCAATTAATAAGTCAAACTAAATTACAAAAATCTATCTTTTGAACGTGAACTAGCTTTCTATCATTTTTCCTTACAATATTCCAATTTTGCACATCTTGCTTGTTTACAGCCTTACACCTGACTTAGTATAATGCAGAAACTATCATGAAATTAGTTGTAGTTTGGCACTGTAAACAAAGTGCTAATAACCTGTTAATAACAGCCTATCCATGTCTAGATGAATGTCCAAATAATAAAAGTTAAATCTCAGATTCTAGCTTAATGTTTTTTTCTTAAACTAAGTTGAAATTAATATCCTTTTACTTATCATATACCGGCTACGATATAAAAACACTAATCAGTTTACATACCACTAATAACTAGTTATTTTTAGGGACCCATGTCTGATTTTTAATCATGCCATCTTCTTGTATGTTTAATGTCTTATCATTTCAAGTTATTGCTTTCTTCTTGTCAGTTTGGTAGCTTCACTTGGAGTCATATAAATTGAGAGGTCACTATTTTAGCTTACTTACTAGTACAACCAAACACACAACGTTTCACCTTCTGGTATATTACAGACCACTGAAATAAGAAGTTTGTGTACATTGAATTTTGGACAACATGCATGTAGCAATGCACTGTTTGCTCTTTTGTCAACATGACAGATCAGTTGTTATGAGGATGTGATGTCATGGCAACTGCAGAATTACTTGGTACTATTACAATTTCTAATTATTAACAAATGACACCACTCGACTTACTAGAAAATGTTAGTACACTACACCATATAGTGTACCATTTTTTAAAACACATATACATATGAGTAAAAAATAATATAAGCTTAAGCTTAGCAATGACTTTTATATACAGTACTGAATAAGAATTTTATTTGTTTGTTGTTATAAAGAGAGCTAGCAAGTGTTGGTAGTTGATGTTTTACAGTCAATATGTGAACATTTCATGTGAAATCTAATAGCAATGGTAACAAAAAAATCATGCATACCACAATAACAGCTTCTGTCAGAATATACATGTATAAATGTGAAAAAAAAAAATCAATCCAAGAAATATAAACTATATTACAATATTATTAGCTACAGTTGCACACAAAACCCAGTATTTTTACTTGGGTAAAAATGTACTTACGTCACCAACAAAGGTTGTTTTAGTTAAAACACACATTTGACCAAGAGAACAAATAAAAAGCCAGAATTTCAGGAAATGCTAGTTATGTTCTGAAGTTTGGGAATAAATAAGTTCTGCAGTTTTATGCTGAAAAATATCATAAAATTTTACAACTTACTTAACACGATCTTACAATAAGTGTAATGTTTGCAGATATACCTCAAAAGGCTAACACAGTTATAAAACTTATTATATACTTGTATTATGAAGCAATTAGATGTTGTGTAATAAGATAGGTCTATAGGTTGTCTTATGAAAAAAAATATATATGTATAGAATGAATAAACTATAAGAATGTTTTTTGTATTATGTTTCTCCTGAATTCCATAAATAATCTCACAAATGAAACAAAATTCATAAGCTGTCACATGTGCATATATTCTAGAAATATGTTTTCACATTTACAATGTCAGATTTACACATTGTAGGTATAGTTGCAAATACACATCTGAAAACATAATACTAAAAAACATTACTAACTAATGGTAGTGAAACTGATTTATCTAAACAAATTATCCATATTACCAACCTTGGGTTACTTTTCTTCATTAACAGTAGCCTCTGTTGCTGTAGCTTTCTGATCTCATCTTCAGATGATAATCCTTCTATTTCTTTTGCCAATCTTTTCTTAAACTGGTCTAACCACCGACTCCATTCAGTTTCATCAGCCTCCTGTTTCTGTTCTTGGGTACACTCCTACAGGGCACAATGCGAGTGATAAATACACACAAACTTGTATATTATCATGCACAATAATAACAGAGAGTGAAAAAGTAGAACATTTCCTGCAACTAGGTAAGGGATGGTTTATACCAAAAATGTCAAATAACTTTTCCTCTGTGAAGGTTTAACTTTGTCGATATTCTGCCATTCTTTAGATTTGATGGAGAAACTACTATATTCAAAAACTTCTAAACTTTAAAATACTTTCATATTTATTTTCCACATGCATATATTCAAGGATTAAAAAAAACAACAATAATTCATCATTCTCCCCCACATGTAACTGAAACAGAATATTATAATATTATGTATAATATTTACTTATAATGAAAAATATTGAAGCAAGCTCCACATATGTACATTCCAAACATTCATAACACTTATACTGTCATTCATGATTATTTATATGCAACATTTATGGTTCTGAAATCTTCAATCCTAAACACAATTCATTTCATTATGCTCCTTTAAAATACATTGAAATATTTCAGAGCTTTTAAAACATGTTAACAAAGAAATAAAGCTGTTGCTCTTATTTTACAAGAAGAAGAAACATGAGAAAGAAAGCAAACTGTGTATCACTAATGCTGATTGGCTACTTGAATCAGTGCCTTTTGGTCAATGGCATATTTCATGATGAACTTGCTATGTTAATCATGCATGAAAGATGGTTATGCTCACAAAAGACTGAAAAAGGAAGTGATACAGACTGTAGATCTGAGGAAAGAGTTTACTGAAGTTCTGAAAAACATCCTGACAACCCTAAGCCCCTTACATTTTTCTCACTGTTCGGGTTAAACCTGAGACTGATTCCAGGTAGTTCAAAAGAGAAGGGAATTCTACCAAAAGTTTAAAAAATCTCATTCCTGTATCATACAAATTAAACACAGCATTAGTGCTATCTAGTGACAGGGTTTACAGCCTCACATTATGTATCTCTAGAGAGAGAAGAAGAAGAAGAAGAAGAAGAAGAAAAAAAAAAATTCTTCTACTTAATAAAGTACCATCATTAAAGATTTTACAAAGTCACCCTAAATATGGTTTTTTTAGCTCAGTACTTCAAATTTTTGAGATATACTACTGCTCTTGACCTTCAATTTCTATATAAAATTTATTTCTGAAATAAATCAAAATGCTGAAATGCCATTAACTTAAGAAAATCATGACTTCTACATGAATTACAGTAATATTTAAAAATTACAAGGTTGTGAGATACTTCAGTTTACAATGTACACAAATATGACAAGCTAGATACAAAAACACTTGAGTAATTACATGTTACAGTCATCTAATGTTCATCTATTAATTCCTGTTTCACCCTGTACCTAAACTTTTCAGAGAAACCAGATATTTGTAAAGGGGTAACGATAACATTGTTTACACTAGTATTATGATGTTTTCTAGTCTATGTAAAATATAGAAAAAACAACTAAATTATTCAATACTCCTACAACATTAGTAGCACCTTATTTAACATTCTAAAAAAGGTTTGAGTGCTATATACCAAGCCATTTTTGTTGTATGCTGACAAGAGAATAATAATAATAACACGAATTACAAATGGGCCATTTTGAGCAATTTTCTTTTTTCTTAAGTCTAACGTGTGTTTTTTGTGCATTTTTATACATGTACAGCCTTATTAGTCAATAGTAAAAGTTTTAAAGTATTGTTTGAACTGATTATTTACTGTTTAAAGTTCATTTCTGCCCAAACATTCTATTAGGGTTTTATGCAATTCCTTGTGATCCCTCTTACAAACCAGTATTATGGTTCATGATATTCTACAAAGTATTCATTTCATGTTCTTAGTTTTTATACTTAATAACTTTACCATAATTATCATCCTCTTTAGTTTGGAGTGGTACAACACTACCTTTTTCTGAATAGTAAATCAAGTGATTAAACCACAATAACACCCCACCCCTACCCTAATGCTTTCCTACACATCCTCCATAAACAGCTTCAGCATCTTCACATTTACCACAACAATGCTTAAATATAAAGAAAGTATAATTAAAAATATTTATTTTTGTTATCATCAAAGAAAATCAATTTTAAAATAGTATGACACAATACATGCAATCTGTTTCACAATCTCATGATATTATTTTCAATAATCTAAGTGAATGAATTTTTCATAATGACAGTATGATAAACTAGACTTAGACTGCGACATTTTTTTTCTTTTCACATGTTGCATGTCCAACATACAAAGCAATTTTCATTTTAAGATTAAAAATACTTTTATGCATCAGAATGTTTTCAAATTTCACATGCAAAATCTTTATAATGTCCAGATAGTTATCAAATGTTTCTTAAGGAAAAATTTCATATTTTATCTGTTACTTTCAGTAATTAATCTCTGTACAGGTTCAGTAAATTTGACCGATCTCACAAGCACCATAAAAAGTTAAGAAATAAATATAAATTATGCGACTTACATTCTAGAAT
>NW_013665798.1:237508-247424 GCF_000517525.1 Limulus polyphemus | reverse complement strand
TATGAAATTTCAAGCAGACTAGAGACATAACCTTGGTTCAAAAGAAAGAGATAGCATCCTAAGAATTTAAAATGGCTAAGAAAGCCCCTTGGGGGACATTCTGAGCTTTTGATTGGTTATTCATGTCATATATAGACGTTAGTGTATATAAAGGACCGTTTCCAAATGTGGAAAGAGGTGGGCAGGGTGACACTGTGTGATTTATTACATGAGCAACATTTTAGCAAACAGAAAAGACAAGAGGTTATTATTTTATATTCTAGCTTGTCAATATTGGTAATTTGAGTTCCTAATTTGTACGACTATAGACTAGGTAGTTTGGCATCACAAACATCTAATTTGAACTAGTGCTGCATTCAACATACCATGTGACACACAAAAATTAATGTTTATCTGTTTTTTTTTTATATTTACATTTAAATTAAGAAATTGAGTAATGTATAGTACTAAAATCTGAATTAATATCTATAGTTTGATACCACACTTATTGACATAAATTCATGAAATAGTAGTTCAGTAAAATTTTGAATGCGAGTCAACAAATGTGATGACATGGCCTTTCACCCATGGTCCATATGGAAAGGGTTAAGAAAGTTGTCTGAAGAATCTTAAAGTGTAAAAATCTAAATCTAAAACAACAGCTGAAATTGTAGCATTTAGTTATAAACAATGAATTACTCTAAGAATGATGGATAAAACTTCTGGTTTCTCATGTCGTAAAGTTAAAAAAAAACACTTCTTATTCATTACACAACCAATAATGAATTTATGTTTGCACTTTGACCTAATATGATTGAACATACTAACTGTATAACCACAAACACTAAGCAAATACATCTTGTAAAAATACTTAATAAATTAAGAAAACAAAAACAATTATTTAATGTGGTAAAGCGGAAAGTACTCATCACACATGCACAAGTGAAAAATCAGCTGGATAAGAACATTATATAGAAGTGAACAAAATAAACTTTAGAGGAACATGTAAGAGGTCTACTTGAAATCCTCTAGCATTCACAAAAGGCAACTTTGGTGGAAAAGCTATGCTTATTTCTATAATTAACTTATTGGTAGTGAGTATATTAGTAAAAACAAAACAGTAACAGCTGTATTTTAAGACAGGATATGTACTAAAAAAATAATAATACTTAAGAGTTCATTCTTAACTCCAATATTTGACAACTCAAACTTTCATTAGAACACATAAAACCAGCCATAATAAGAATTAAAAATATGATTTCATTGAAACTCAATGAAGACATTAAGATATCTTTATTTTAAAGTGAATAACTTTCTCTAATGTTGAAGGCAACCTTTTTTTACTACAACACATTAGAATTATTTTGAAAGAGAAGCAGGAATTACTACAGTAGCCGTGTTTTAATATACAGTGTATACCTGTAACTTCTTTGCTTTTTCAATACGTGCTGTAACACGCTCTATGGCAGCTACCCCTTTACCTAGCTGTTCAAGAAGTTCTGGATTGGTTTCTTTTAGTATCAAGAACAGTTGGAATTGCCTAATAAAATTTAAAAAAATATTACTATGTTATTTTACACCAAAGTTACTTTCTATTGAAATGCTACAATTTTGTAATTTTATCTCATGTTAAATATTTTCAAATGGAGATTTGATAATCTTCACACTGTTACAAAATGGTAATTAATGAATACATGTATATCAAGAAGTGTTTACTAATACTATATTAACGTGTTTGAATGCAATTTATTCTTCTTTGTCATAACATGTTAAAACACACAAAAAAGAAGAAAGAACATTTATATTTGGTAAGTTTTGAAACTGTAATAGTTTTCAATATTGATTTTGTTTTTCAAAGTACAGGATAAAATATCCTGTATGATAATATTTGTTATTTAGTACAGTATGTTAACTCAACTTGGGTAAGGCTTTAAAATGTACTGTGTTAGATGATAGTTCATGTCAATATTAAATTTAGAATATAAAACAAAATTGACAACACAAATTAAAAACTTGAAAAATCTTGGATAGTTCTATAAAAGGTCTTAACATAGTTGTCATTCAACTGGCATAGATTCAGACTATCATTATTTGTACATTGAGTTATTAATGAAACTTTTCTCTAATTAATGTAGATCATCAGGTTGGCAAAAACATGACAGCAAACATGTGATAATGCCATATGCAATACATCTTACAGTGTATTAAGTATAAATAAAAATAAATCTCACATGTGTGTTGTTGTTCAGTCTATACAGAAAACTTAAGCTATTAGAGGTTACTATTATTATTGATATTTTCTTTATGTTTTTCTTGATAATTCAAAGTCTTAACAATAAAATAAAATTAAAGATGATTTGTTTTTATACTTATAAAGCACATTAAAATTAGCTGATTATAATATTGTTTTCACTTCTTAAAAAAAAATAAGGTATATCATAATATAATTAAAATAATGTTATGTGAAACAACCAACTTAGTTTGTACAATACATATGGCTTATTTACAAGTAATGTTGATTTGTATCAACAGGTATTCAACAATGAAAAGAAGGGAGATTCTATGAGTTTATGTAGACTGTACTCGATTATAAAAAGTGACATCATGGATGATGATTCTGCAACACTGAAAAATAAAGAAGCTGGAGGTCTATCCAAGATGATGTTATATCTAACAACATACCGTAAATCCATGTTTGGTTGGTTAGCTTTGATCATCTGTTCAACAGACGCACAATACTTCAAAAGCTTATTTTTCACACTGTCTAACGACTGGTGGAATTCAGGTAAAGCAGGAAGTGACAAAACCAAAAGACATCGGAAGGTATTTGTAAAGTCTGCTCCAGTAACTTCCATTGTTTTAAAAAGATTTTGAACCAGTTCTCTACAACAAAGAAAGATGTACATAACAGTTGAAAGTACAGTACAGGTAAGATGTTTTGTTTGTTTGTTGTTAAGCACAAATCTACACAATGGGCTATCTGTGCTGTTCCCGCCACAGATATAAAAACCCAGTTTTTATTTATAAACCTTCAGACTTACCACAATGCCACTGAAGGGTTGGTAGGGAGTTATTAAAAAAACATGGATTTATTATGAATTATGTGCCTATTAGAATGATCACTGTCATATACACATCACACATATCTACAGGCACATGAGCTTTTACCTAACACACTAGACCTTGGCCAGAAATTAACTAAATATTAATATTTAAAATTGTTAGCATCTGTTTCATGTCTGCACCTAGTCTATATATTGCAAGTATAGCTTATTACATTGCCCAAAACTTGCCTATCAACAATATATTGTAATTATGAACACACACAAAGATGACTTCAAAATTTAGAAGTATTCTCAATTTACTTGTATAAAAAAAAAAGCAAATGGTTTCTTAAGGTGGGTCTCTCTAACAAGGTATGCCTGTAATGTAGATGTAGGCCAGCTGCTGAAGCAAGGGTGACAAGAAGTTACTCGATGTGATGTAAGTCAGCTGCTGAAGCAAGGGTGACAAGAAGTTACTCACATCAGATTATTCCCTAATGGAGTTTTTGGTAAAAGTAAAATTGTAAATTGTTCTATTTTTGATTCAGGACAATATGCTTGACTTCAAAGACCAGTTAGGTGAACTAGAACTACTGCAACACATTTTATTAAATGCATAGAATTGATCATTTCAGCTATACTATCAAACAAAAAATAAGCAAACTGGCTCAAAACAATGATTATCATTTTATACATAATTTTTATTGGCCACATTATTTTCTGGACATTTTTTATATAAGTAAGCTTTGATACAGTAGCAGTAAAAAATTTTCTACAGTGCATAAATAAATGCACAGATGAAAAGTAATATTTATTCTTTCTAATTAAAGTTTTGTTTACAGATAAAACAAGTAATATGTTTGTGAAACCTTTTTAGTTTAAGACAACTATTTTGCTAGGTTCAACTAGCATCATCAGTTGAATACAATTGAGTGATGGAACGAAACCACTACACGTTATAGCATCAAGAGCGATACTACATCACTAAGCAATAAAGTAAAAACAAATCAAACACAAGAGTTAAGTGGGGAGAAATTAAAAACATATTACTTGTTTTATTCATAAACAAAACTAATTTTCATGTTACAAGTTCTTTCCTTAACCTAATTTTTTTTACCTGTTTCTTAAAAAGGCAGATGTAAAATTTACATCATTACTTCTAGGAAACTGAAATAATACAAACAACAAGCTGTGCATTAAACTTATCATATTAGTTAAAACCACAAAAGGCCAGACTTTTAATCTTATCAACTGAGCCAAACAAACAGACGGTCATGTTGAATCTATTATTGTGGTTGATCAAATTCACCCAATTATTATACCAGTCATTCTAATCACACTAATAAGATATCAATTAGATACCTCCTGTTTAATGTAGTTCTTGAACTTTGAAGCTATTCCAAAAGAACATAACATACTTAAAAGCTTTTTGAGAAATAAATGTTACAAATGTCGATAACTTCAGCTAAGCACTCAACACAATTTATAAAACCACTAGTGAGATATTAAATCATGAAAATTAATCCAATCTTGAATCCACATAGATAATTTTCAAATGTTAATTAATAGCGACTTTCCAAATTATCCATAAAAGAAGTAAAAAACTTATACCCAATACTCTCAAGTGCTGATTTAATGAACTGGATCACAGTATGTGTTATTATGATACAAAAATTTAAAAATAATAGGAGCTTCAAAAATGTAATTCAGAAATTCATCTCATCTGTTCTTATTTAGTATACTCTGAGAAAAATATTTTAAATAGATGACATATATGACTGACAATCAAGGTGTATTAACTAAACAAAAACAATTAAAATTATAATGCATCTTAAGAAAAAAAGTTATCTGGTTCATGTCAATCATTTGTACACGTTTAAATTATCTTTTAATCTATACATATAAAGCACAAAAATGTGTGTATATGTTTGTCTGTCCATTATCTAACTACTTTTAGGTTGCTGGGCCAATCTCAAACTTTGTGTGATGATAGTTTAGAACAAGGGGTATGTCAATGGGGGTGTCACAACCCCCCCCCATTATTGCTGTTATTGAGCACTTATTATCTTGCACGTGAGTTAACTACATTCATAGATGGGACTACGTCCTTACACAAAAAATAAACTTTATTAAAATTTTCATAACATAACATACACACAGTGTGTAGGAATGCACACAAACATCTTGTATATCTCAGAGAGTGTGCTAGCACTCTCTTTGGAGGAATGCAATGACAAAAATAGCCACTGCTATTGCAATAATACATAAACTCAGATGAAGTTTTTACTCTAACAGCCACCACAAAGACTGATATGAAGAGCCATTTCTTGAGTTACACCAACTTCCTACTTTCACCCATAACCTTACTATTTCAGCCTGTAAGACACTTTTGCGGCCAATGACTGTGGAAGGACAGAGCTGGGTGTTGAAAGCACTCCTATGACAACTACTTCTTCCTACAAAGTCACCCTGACCATCGCACAGTGTACACCATGTTTTAAGTATATACGTATTGAGTTCTTAAAGCTTATACAAAATTTCTGGTGAGCTAATGATAAATACTGTAATAATATGTTATATTATAAATATATTGTGTGGAAGTTAGGATTTTTGTGTTATTTATCTTAGTATCCACTCCCACATTTTCTTAAGTTCATAACCCAGACAAAGGATGGGTACATAAGCTGGTGAGAAATATTTCAAACTTTCATGTAAAGTGACTGCAGTGACCTACTTTTCATAAAATTCTGCTGAAGAAATATTTCTGTTACAAGCACTTATAACTTAGGACAGTTGGAGGAATTACCAGGTATACATGAATATTGATTGTGAATTAGGGAGAGTATGCAAATGGAGTTTTTAATTCCCAATAGAATTAGTGAGAACTAAGTGTGCAAATGGCATTTCAATGAGCTAGACTGTGTGCACTTCTCTGTGACATTAATTTTGTCAGATACTGTGCTAAAAATTATAACCTTTCAAAAAGTTCAAGCACCAGTAAAAAATAATAATATCAACAGTTTAAAGCTCGTTTAATAATTTTTCTCAACCCTTTTATGCCAGAAATTTTTAAATCAACAAAGATAAAATAATTTTGAATTAAATTTTTCTTTTCTTTAAATATATATGCATACTGTTGAAGCATTTATATAATTACATAATTTACATTGTGAGTAATTATTGTTAAAATGATTTGAGCCTACAATGTACATACAACTTTAAAAGTCAAATAAGATTAACTAATATTACCTAAACACACACTGTATGAGTACATGCATAAAAAAGCATACTAATTTCTTGTATATATACACTAATTCCAATCTGTGGAGATTTAGAATTTAAAATTATTCACCAATTTCTATAAATATTCACAAGGTATATTTAAATACTCTAGGTACTTTTTACATAAAATGAAAGCAAATGATTGTAAAATGTTATGTCTGAAGCATGCTTATTATGACAAACACGTACACTAGTACTGTATTCAAAAAATGTTACTGCTCACCTATCCTCATCCAGCTTTTTGTGGAGACCAAGCTAAAATTCAAATAAATAAACATAATGTAATGCAGCCATGAAAAATATACTACTGTTTAATTTTATTACAAAATGTTTATTACAAATTATTTATTACTAAATTATGTTAACTGCAAACAAATATATTAAAAATAAAACTATACACACACACTTCAACCAAAGAAATAAGATTATAAAAATATAAATTATGTTGAAATTCAAAATTTCAATAATAAATTATTTGATAATTACATGTAGCTACCTTATTTCTCATTCCATTAAAGTAGCAAAGTTCAAATTCTGGGAAGTATAAATCTAACAATGGTAGAGATTCTGTTAAAGGAAGTGCTGCTTGGATAGCTTCAGCTAATTTCTTCAGATTCCAGTGACAGATTTCTGGTTGTTTGATGAAAGTGTAACGACCACCATCATCTAAAAAATATGAGATATACTTTAAAACCTAAGTTAACATTTTTCCTAAACTGAAAATGTATTTCCAATAACACATACCTCCACTGACACTATAGCTATTTCTTGATCTCCATGGTTTCCACTCTTTGCCCATCTAAGCATTGAAAGTGCTTGTTTCAGTCTTTTATACCACACTCGAATGCCCTTGGCAAATTCTAATTTGTAACATTCTCCACCAACTTCAAAGCACTCTTTATCTAGGTATTGTATATATAAGCACCTCATTCAGATAGTGTAATCACATTTTTGAGACATAAACCAGTTTTTAGTGGGGAGGTAGGGTAGGGTAAGATATTGCTCCTGATGAAAGGGTCTGGAAAATCCAGTGGACTGAAGTTCTAGATCCATTAGTTGCAATGGGACCACTGAAGGGATAGCATATGTCCTCATCCCAAACAATTTCAAGAAATTTGAGGGAAGCCCACAACCCCAGAGATAAAACCATCTCTGTAAGTAAGAGCCTGACTGCCCATTCCATAGCCTGGAGCTGGATGGGAGGTGGCTGAGCCAGGAGTAAAATGTGATGAAAACTTGTACAGCCCAGCAGAAGACATATGGTGCTGATGCTAGATCAAAGGCTAGATCCCTGAACTGCAGAACCCGATTCCTGTATACAAAACATGGCTAAAGGCAAGATGAATTCACTATGAGGATGTGGAGAAATTCCTCAGCAACTTCAAACTTGGACATCCATGGATCTGCTGAATAATGCCAACATAGAATGAGAAAGGACTCTATTGTGGACCAGGGAGGAATGAAGAATGGGTTGAGATGAGAAAGAACAACGATCATCCACGAATCTACCCTTGTCTCAGGCACAACAAATAAACAGAATTAAAATCCCAGAAGAATGGGATCAACTGTTATTACCACCCTGTGATCAGTCTCTCTGATAACCATGAAAAAAAATCCATATCCCACTGTTAAGGTGGAGATGGAAATACCAAAGGGTGAGAGAATAATAGAGGTGGAGAATTGAATGGAAAGACCAACCTCGATACCAGAACCCAAAGTACCCAAGGATCTGCAATGAAGGTATACCAGGTGTCTATCAATAGTTGTAACTGACCTCTCCCACACACACACACCAAGGTTGATACTGATGCTAATGGCATCGATGGGCCCAAATGGAGTGGCCCTAAAACTAAGGTCTGAGTCTATTTAGTTGCTAGAGTCAAAGAAGGTCAAAAGACCCACAACAACAAAAAATGCAAACAGGTGATGGCAATTTGCAATGCAAATGCCTCTGGGACACCTGCTAACATCAAGTGATGATAAAAAGAAGCCATATGTAACATTCAGAGGCTACAGCAGGCAGACAAAGTCTCTTCACCAAGGTATCTCTACAGAAGGAACAAAAGCAGTCAACTTGACCAAGGTAGAAGTCTGTAGGAGACTACAGTAGTCCACAAATTGATGTGGGGACCATTGATAGGCTGCCAACAATTTTCTCAAAAGTCATAGAGAAAAGCCCCCAAATCTCAGAAACCAAAATGACTAATTGAAGAAAAGGAGTAGGAAGTGGGTGATCCAAACTGGACTGGTGAGAAGCTGACCTAGTAAAGAAAAGCATCAGAAAACAAAGTCCAAATTCTTCCTAGAATAACCTGGATCAACAAAAAAAAGCAGCTTCAGAGGCCCCAGGAGAAAATACCCCCAGGATGAATGTATGTTTCCATCTACCAACGGATCAACAGAACAAACCACAGTACTTTATCAGAAAAAAAAATGACCAACAGTTTGTGGAGAAAAAGTGATTACATTATCTAAGTGAGGTGCTTATATAGTGTCAGGATAAAAGGCAAATTGATGCAGGTGGAGGGATTTGCAAACTAAATATTGCCAAGAGCATTTAAGTGAGGCATAAAAGACTGGAGCATGCAAGACCAATGCTTAGATAGGCAAATCCAATGTCAAGGAATAGCTAAAGTGACAGCAGAGGGTAAGAATGTTTTGGAATAAAAGATACTGATAATAACCATGATACAACTCGCTCATTTAAAACCACCAATATTACAGCAAAAAAAGATAAAACAAAAACAAAACAGCCACTTAAACATTCTGTCACATCCAAGTTACTAGAAAAGAATAATGTTATTTCTATAGTTAAAATCCAAAAGAAGCAAGTAGATTTACTTGTATTACAAAAGTTTTCAAGAAAAGAACATTTACAAAGTGATCAATGCCACTCAAATTTAGTGTACAGAACAAAATATTTGGTAAAAATTGACAAAGAAAGTCAACCTATAAAAAACTGATTTAAATTCAAAAACTGTGATTAATTTTCAACAAAAATCTTAAGGTTGAACAATAATTTATAGAAAAAAAGTTAATAAAAATTTCATAAACAAAAAATTGCAGCTCTATTTGTATAAAATTAATAAGCTTAAAACCAGGGGTTCAACATATTTGTAATTTGATGTCAGTTAGATAGCTAACATAAATATACTTACAATTAAACAACAAATTTTACAGGGTTCAAACCCACTAATGAAAACTAAGTGTTATGTTTAGAGGTGATTCAGTTTGCCTGAGTAAATATGTTATGGTTATTGTATGCTTTCAATTTCACATCTGCATCCCTTTGTGAAGCTACAATTTTCAAATTAACCCTTTCTATATGGGTCACAGGTGAAAAGCTACGTCATCTCACATTCAAAATTTTAATGAATTACTATTTCATGAATTTATGTCAATAAGTTTGGTATCAAACTGTATATTATAATTCAAATTTTAGAACTATACATTACTCAATTTGTTAGTTTAAAAGTAAATACTAAAAAACACAGATAAACATCGATTTTTGTGTGTCGTGGTATTTTGAATGCAACACTGGTTCAAATTAGATGTTTGTGAAGTCAAAATACTAAGTATATAGTTTCATACAAATTAGAAACTCAAATTAC
>NW_013665798.1:210979-237404 GCF_000517525.1 Limulus polyphemus | reverse complement strand
GCAATGTGACTGTATTTTGACAAAATACTAGTCGACTAAAACAAGTCAAAACAAGTTACTTTTGTACAGACCAAGGGTCACCTTTATGTTAGTTGAATACGGTAACATGAGTGCATGTGAGTCACGTCCTTTCACCCATGCCTGGCTAACAATACAGAAGTTACAATGTCAATATAATAATAATTAATAAATATATATAAATGTATAATGTTATGAGATTTAAGTTATTTTGTCTAAACATTTATGTTTTTGTTACAATTTGTGTTCATTCTAGAATGAAAGATCCATAATTTATGTTTATTTCCTAATTTTTTATGGTGGTTGCGAGATCGGTCAAATTTATCGAACCCGTACAGAGATTAATTACTGAAAATAATGGATAAATTATAAAGTTTTTTCTTCAGAAACATTTGATAACTATTTGGATATCATAAAGATTTTGCATGTGAAATTTCAAAATTTCTGATGCATAAAAGTATTTTTAATGTTAAGATGAAACTAATTTGCATGATAGATAGGCAAGAAGTGAAAAGTAAAAAAGGCATGAGAGAAATATTGCTTTACAAACCTTAAAAGTTAATAAAAAAATTGATATTTTGCATATGAAAGCATTATAATATTTACTGATAAACTGCCAAATTTCGTTAACATTCGCTTGCTAATTTAAAAGTTATAGCATGAAAACTATAACAAGCATAAAATGGTTATGAGGTCGGTCCCACGGACCTGGGTTGAAAGAGTTAAGTGATAGTAATGTTCAAATTAAGAAACTTCTTTTTTTTTATTGTGTCCTTGAATGATATTTTATTATCATGAAATTTAAGATTAATGCAAACTTTTAGATAGTGAAGACACAAAAAGATAGTTTTTCTTAGCATTTATATTTAAATTACACATAAATAAATATCAGTATTTCATCTGTTTAGAAACAAGTCAACTCTGAGAAGTCTATCTACCTTATTAAATATAGTTAGAAGACTAGGAATGATAAAAATTATTAAAAATTATGCCAAATGTCCATGTAAGTTAAAAAAAACTTGTGTTATAAACATACAATTATTGAATTATTGTCATTTATAATCATTTCATTTTAAACAACAACATTATTTTTAATATCTTTAGAATTTTGTTTTTTCAGGCATTTTATTTCATGCTAATGTATTAGCCACGACTTCTGCTCTAGACTAGTTTTAAACGTAAAACGTAACAATGTTCTTTACTAAAGAGCTAAAACAAACAACAAAAAGTTCATATTTAAGTTCAGTATAGGACTGCTTCAGAATCCAGAGGAAAGAAGTCCTGAGTTGAATGTATGTATGCCACCTTAAAGTTAAAACTTTAATGTTCATATTGTATTAATTTTATCTCACAATTATAACCTCTGAGATTTCCTATATTGCTTCAACCCCTAGCAATAAGACTTGGCCACTATAGTTTTATAGATAGATCAACTAAGATTGTAGTTATATTACTGGATAAATTATTTCTGCTTACAGTGTAACATATCACCTTCGAACCTTAACAGGACAGAGAAGGTCTACAGGATAAAACATTTCTAACACTTAGCTTAATTTTAATGCAAAACATGTTATTGTGTACTGTATGATGAAGAATTAATGAAGCAAGTGCATTCATACATTGTTGTAAAACGGCTGAAAATAACAAAGTTCAAAATGACTCAAATGTAAAAGTTTTTTTCAATGTGATGAAGCTTCTGGGTCATTTTTTAAACATAGCTTACCAGAGTTTTAACTAAGGTACATAATATTTAAAAAGAGCGTAGGATACAGTTGTTTACCATAATATATATATATATATTCTCATTACAATTAGCCTGAACAGAAAATATCCAAGGTTTGCAAAATACTTTTACATTTAAAGCTTATGATAGACCAATTAGTAAAAAAAATTGATTTTACTGAACACCACAGTATAGGCAGTGTTTATTTTAGTGTATAACTTGTATAACAAAGTTACATATAGCAAGGTTTCTTGGGTCCATATGCTAAGATATTTTAAGAATTATATAAAAAAAAATTACTTAGACCAACTTTCACACACTTAGGTAACAAGTAAAGCATTACTGTGCACATGTGCCTTGATAAAAACAAAACTTAAAAGATATCTCTGATGGTTTGTATAATAACATATGGAGAAAAATGTTGCAACAAACAAACCTGATGCATTACAGATGTGATCAGGATCATACATGTCAAGAAAACCATATGGTCCGTAGTCAATAGTTAATCCAAGGATACTCATATTATCTGTATTTAGAACTCTAAAAGAAAGAAATAGTTAAATAAAAACATGTTTGTCCATTTTGACATGCAACACAAATATACTGATGAAACAGCAGAGTAGAACTCTCATAGAGCATGTTATTTTTCTCCAACACAACTAAATTCAAGAATACCAAAGTTCCCTGACTAGACTATATCTTATGAATCAGACAGATCATAAAAGCACAGGATATAGAAATCACACCAGCCTGATGAATGCTCAGAATAAACATTAAAATATCAACAAAGTATAGGGTCCAGCTAGACATAAGCAGTTCACAGAAAGGTCAATCCTAATTATAAACCACATTTATACTTGTTTTGTCTCTTTTTATACAGTGCACTTGAATATTTTCAACATGCCCATGGCTTATACTAAAACATCTCCATATAAAAGGCAAGTGAGCAACAGATAAAGGTTTTTTTATAGACAGACAGGAAATTCTTATAAAAAAGGATAGAAGATAATGTATTAATTTACAATTATACCATAAAAAGTACTTATATAATAGATACAACACTAAAGTTTAGATGAAATAAGAAACAAAAAATATAATATTCATTTTTTGACTTTCTTTAGCTAACTTTTAATTTTTTTTAAGAATTAAAATGAATTTCAAACAGGTACTCAACTCTGAAATACTGCAAGCCTTTCCTTGTTGAAATGCTCTAATGCTGTCAACAACCACGTAACTGCTTACTTGCTATAATTCATATTTTTAAGATGCAGTTGTGATGGAAAACTTCATATGTGATTGTGTGTAGATGGGTATGACTGTATTTCAGAGTTAAGTGCCTGTTTGTAATTCATTTTAATCATCAAAAATGTAAAATTCCAATCAAGTAGGCTTACGTTTGAAATATTGAATCCAAATACCCACATTAGAAAGAAGATGGGAACCTGAGAAATAAAATATAGGTTACAAGGCAGGAAGATAATAGCCTAGACCACACTAAAATATAGTCAGGAACATCTGAAGTAAAATCCTGAACTAGAAATATTTGAAGGATTAGATTCAAGGGAGAATTAGAAGAACAGATCAGCCTTATATAAAGACTGGACCTTAGAACAACCAGAAGAAAAAGATTATTCTCAGCTGGGTACCTCTTTGTCTTGGACAACTTTTAGTTCATAAAAAAGGGGGGATGGGGGTCAGTTAAGGCAGCATGATGAGTTAACGATGAGAATACAGGAGGTGACATAAATAGGTAGGAGAAACACTATGCTTAACAAAATCAAGAGTAGCATGAGAGGGGGAAATTATCTGAGGTAACAGATCTAAAGATAATTGAATGAATAGAGTTGCTTAAAAACTTAAATACATCAGTTTGATTTTCAATATCTCACTACTATAAAGGCTTGGTTTGGTCTGATATTTCGTTGGTGGTAGTGTCCAGGGTCACTGATGAGGAGTGGAATTGTCCGAAACTAGTTTGGCTCACAGACACACGCCCCAATGAAAGAATAGTCCATTCCAAGCTTTTACTTGTTGTTAAACAAATGTTTAAACAACTCTATTTATTCAATTATGTAAAAACTCCCCAGTGTCGGCTAACAATACGAAGAATTAAATTGTGGCAAAATGCTACAAGTTCTTCAAATACCTATAGAATGATAAGTTTCTTTCTTGTGAGTGTAAAACACTTAAATATGCCAGTTAGATCTAAAGATAGCTTCCACTGAGAGACAGATCTTATTGAAGGCATTTAATGTGAGCATGAACTAAGGGAATTACTTAATAAATTGAAGTCATCACCCCTAAAACAGCAAGGACATCTTTGAAAGGTGGAGTAGATGAGAAAAGTCAACACATATGAGACTCCAGAAATTACAAATCTAAAGGAGAGAGGTGAAGAGTTCCTTGAAAAGTATTTATCTAAAACTTGGACTCATGGACAGTTCATTCCATAGAAAAACCTAACTGGGCGATTAATGAAGAATAAGTAAAATGATGACTGAATTTGAATAGGCTAATCATCCATGTAATGATAAAAATCACTACTGAAATTGTATATCATACAAGCAATGGCTTTGAATACACAGGTGACAATGTTAGGAGCTGAAGCCAGACTGGTAACGGAGAACTGCAAACTGATAAACCACTTTCTGATGGTGAAAGGAAAGAAACTTTCATGAAGACAGATGAATCAGGACATGAAGATAAGCATCTCTGAGATCCACTTTTGTCATTTAAAAACTATGATAAAGAAATCTGCATAAAATGATTGAGATGGATAAGATCTATTATTGGTCTCCAATCCTCTGCTACAAAAAGATGAAAGAAAAACCTGGAGATGTATAGTGCAGTGCTCCCATGGCACTTTTCTGTAAAAGATACCAAACTTCCTGATCCAAAATTTCAATAGAAAATGTGTTATACAAAAAAGGAAAAAGAAATTTGGAAAGTTGAAAGCGGAGAAGGATGATGATATTGAATACATTGAAGAATGTAATGTGAACATGAAACACCAGGGCCCCAAAGCAAAGGTTCCAAAGATGAACAAAAGATCTTAGATGGCTCCCTAAAGTATTTAGGGGGGGACTGCATGAAAAGGATAAACAATTAATTTAAGAAGAAAAAGAAACAAAAGACTGAGAAGTAGTAGGGAAAGAAGCAATAGGACAATGGCCACTACTAACTGGATGATTAGGAATAATGCATGATGCCAGAGCCATAAACATGTGTTGCTACCATGCTTCTCCTGACTAAGAAATCAATTCCAGACAAATACCAGAAAAACAAAAGGGTGAAAGAAAGAAGCCTTTTCAAGGTTGGCAAAAATATTGGCAGGAGGCAAATCCTTTGTAAAAGAACTTGACAAGCTAAAATGTAAAAAGAATAAGCAGCCATGTTGTAACCAAGAATAAGTCAGTAAGAGCTACAGAAAGAGAAATATGTAAAGCAGCCTATTGCTCCTGAGAAAACGAATCAGGAGAATAATAATAGCTAACAACTAATACCTAAACTGTTGACAAAATGTTAAAAATAAGTATAATTATAAAATGTCAGTGATAATACTGATGAGAAGTCAAAGTGGAAAGACACATGGAAGATCTCCCCCCTACACAAAATTGGAATTAATGCAGGAAAGCAATGCTTATCAAAGGTTTCCTTGACATATGCACAGTAAGTCATGTGGAAGATGGAAGAATGTTGAATTATGGGTAAGTTGATGCATACTTTGCATTGTGTCAAGGACACTCAGTAGTTTGAGTCACAAGGTTTTTGATAGCATGAGAGCAACTCAATGAGGAAAGAGTTTCAGTATTTCAGAGGTAAGACTACTTTATAAAAAAATGGCTTAGTATTTCTTTACTCTTAGTAACATACAATGTATATTTTAATGTCAGTCATTTGTGCACAAAACGTTTTCCAATCTGTTTTTGTTTCTTATTTCATACCTGCATTATACAATTTATTGTACAATCTTATCTGGCACTAGAATTAATAACAATGAAATGAATTTTTTTACCCATTATAGACGTTATTGTGTGATTAATGACAACTATACACAAAATGTAAGTTTTTCAAGTCATATGTCTATTTTCCTCTATTTATATGTTCATATACATTCTAGTTTTTAAATTCAAATCAAAAGTACACAGTTTAAACTGGTATGATAAAGTTAAAGACAACCTTTATTCTTTTTTTTTCTTTCTTCAGACAATTATTTACATTTTTAAACAATCTTATAAACCCTTTATCTTAGAAATAAATCTACACAAAAATTAAGGTCCACGATTTACTTTGTAGTTAGTACATGTGCTTCTTCAAAACTGCAATACTTTAATATTACAAAAGCAAATTACAAATAAAATTAATTTCTACTTAGGCTATATTGACAAATGCTGTTGAAGAGTACATAATTTTCAATATTTTTTTGTTTAAACTTCTTTAATCCTACAACACATAAAGATGTACAATAAGTACTTACCCATGACAAAAACCTACACGTTGCCAGGTTGCTACAAGTCTTGCTGTTCTTAAAACAACTTCTTTATTAAAGATGTACAATAAGTACTTACCCATGACAAAAACCTACACATTGCCAGGCTGCTACAAGTCTTGCTGTTCTTAAAACAACTTCTTTAAAGAATTCTCTGTACTTTTCAAGAGCATTATCTTCATAACGGGTGTGAACCTGAACATTAGTTTATGAAAAGTTAATACAACTACTTAACCATAAGTTATAAAACCTCCAAAATTATACACTGTACATGGAAATTACATTTCATAAGACTAATAGGATATATATGTATTAGGTCATCAAGAAATTAATGTACCATTTATTGGATGAAAATACCCGAACAACTTATATATCCAAACAAAACATTTATTAAATGAAATAGTTTCCCTTTTTATCGATGATTCTTTTTCAACTTACAATCAGGTTGTTAATGACCTGATTAAAGAAATCACTTGGCTTTGAAGTAAAAAGCATGTTGATGTCCTTTTTAACACCTTCCACGAAAAAGATGGTAATCTGATGGTGCCATATCTGGAGAATATGGTGGGTGGGGGAAGAACTTCCCAACCCAACTCCATAGTCTTGTGCTGCATCAAACGTGCCATATGTGGATGTGCATTGTCATGGAGAAGAAGAACACCTTTCTGATTGATGAGTGAAGGGCGTTTCTGATGAAGGGCTTGATTTAAACTTTCCAGTTGTTGACTATAGATCTTTGCATTGACAGTTCGCTGTGGATTAAGGAGTTTGAAATGAATTACTCCACTGATGTCCCACCAAATGCAAAGCATCACTTTCTGTGGATGGAGTCCAGGTTTTGGGATTGGAAGTAGTTTTAGTCAAGGAATGAGCCATTGTTTTTGGCATTTAATATTTGTATAGAGAATCCATTTTTCATAACCGGGCACAATTTTGTCCAAAAATGGTTCACGTGCAATATGCGCCAGAAGAGACGAAGCAACGTTCACACATTTGGAACAATGATCATCGGAGATTTCGTGAGGCACTCAAACATCTTCTTTATAGAGTTTCCCATATTCCTTAGATGTTTAGGTATTGTTTCATGAGAGACATGCAATTTCAGGGCCATTTTATGAGTGTGTTGCCTTGGGTTAGACTTAACAAGCATCTTCAGAACATCATATCAATTCCATCATGTTGTCCCCTGCCATCACAGTTTTTAATGGTAAAGTCACCTGAATGAAATTTGCTGAACCATCGTTGACACTTCCAAACATTCAAAATATTTCCATAAACTTCTTTGATATTCTTTGTGGCTACAGAGGCATTACTTCTCTTCTTGAATTCAAACAGCATTACATGCCAAATATGTGTCTTGTCATGTGCCATCACTATAAGGGTTTTTGTTTGTAATTAAGTACAAAGCTACACAATGGGCTATCTGTGCTCTGCCCACCACAGGTATCAAAATCTGGATTCTAGTGTTGTAATTCCGCAAACATACCACTGTGCCACTGGGGTGCGACTATAAGGGATAAGGGTATATTAAACTTTACACATTATATAGGCTACGCTAATGTGACATTTAGGCGGTTTGTTTAACTGTTATACGTGATGTACGTTTTTTTGGGGGGTTGGTTAATGAAAGTGTTCCAAAACACGACATTAATTTCTTGAGGACCTAATACATATAAATGTTCTTGAAGTAAATATCATACAATTGCATATAAGTTCTACCATTAACATAATTTTTATTATTATTCAAAAGTTTATTATTCAGTTTATTTAACTGTTATACGTGATGTACGTTTTTTTGGGGGGTTGGTTAATGAAAGTGTTCCAAAACACGACATTAATTTCTTGAGGACCTAATACATATAAATGTTCTTGAAGTAAATATCATACAATTGCATATAAGTTCTACCATTAACATAATTTTTATTATTATTCAGAAAAAATGCAGTTGATGTGTGGTGAAAGACATTAGGCAAAAAAAAATCTGTTCACAAAATAAAAACACCGAGTTATGTGTATGAGGCTCAAAACATATTTTGACACGTGGTGAGAAATAGAAAAATATATGGGAAATGGAACTTCAAAAATATACACCATACATCAAAAGTGAGGACACAATTGTAGAACCATAAATTTTAATCCAGTTTTTACTCAAAGTATTATTGTTATAAACAACAGAATTTATCCAAAGAATGCTCTGAGCCAACAGATATCATGACAGACATAATTTAAAAGAACAAACTGATAAATGAAATTAATATTTGAATATATTGTCATTTTTTGCACAATGAAATAAGATTAGCAGCTAATTTTTTAAAGTACTCAAGTTTAGAAATATATATATAATTATGAAAATGCCTTCCAAATTTGGATCAGTCAAACATTTCTTATGGATTTATGCCTCATAATTCTCTGATTACTACAATTTTATATGATATAGCCCAGTTCTGAGTGAAATTCTATCAGTATCTACTGTTGTAAAAAAATGCTCAGGAGTTCAAGATATATCATTAGTTGTATCAGTAAAGCTAAATAAAACAGTGCATTGAAATTTTTCTACAAAAGTTGCTTTACTTTTCACTATAACATAATTAACAACAAAAGAATATCAACGAAAGTGAATAATTGTAAACAATAGTGGCAGAATGAACAATTGGCTTGTTATGCACATCTGTATGTATGCATATAACTTTTATTTGTATCTGTAATTTCTATTGTAGATTAGTGTACATAAATATATTTTGCTTTTTTTGGGGTAAATACTACTTTGTATTTACGAAACAGTTGCAAACATATAATTATTTGATTTACATGTACACCGAATTTTAAACAAACCTCAGGATAAAATGTTTCTACAGTATAGTCAAGTAGCTTGTGCAAAATGTCTTTTCTTCCAACACTTGGCCCTCGTCTCCCAGTAAACTGGTCAATGGTTTTGAAAATTTCAAAAGATCCAAATCTTTGGGAAAAATGTGGAATGTAAATGGTTATTGCATACAAGTTACATTAAATGAAAGTAAAATATGCTTAAATATATTTTATTAAAAAATTGTATCTAGTGTACCTCAAGGAGTATTTAATATAAGACTCTATCTATGCACTTTCAACATGGATTACCTTTTTTTAAAGTTATATAACAAATATACATATAAACTACACAAAACAAAATAAGGCAGAAAAATGTACTATTCAATAATATAAAAACTAGTTAATAACTCTAAATTACAAGATGAATCATAAATGGAAGTGAGATTGACACAATGGTTAGTAGAAATGATTCAGAACTTTTCAGATCTCACCTTCGTAAACAAACTATAAAGCTGACAAAACAAGTCAAGAACTCACTGTATTATTATATTTACTGTTTTGTAAATCTATAGTACAGGACGATTCAACAGTTACACAAAATGTGATGCTTTTAGGTCCTACCCTTATATGTGGTAGTTGTTCAAAGTGTGCATCATTAATATTATAACACAATGCACAACATGACTGCTTCCATATGCTCTTCCAATATTACTGACACATCCCAGCAAATTATTGTAAAAAAATGCAGAGAAACAGATAATGAAATACAAATGCAATTTGGAAAAATATTAGTAAGAAAATATCACAGTTGTGCTCAACTTCTGCATCACTGACATATTACGACTAACTTTACCTGTTTGATACTCAAGCATGCTATTCAGACAAATACCCGTTTTTAGCTTTCATTTAAATGTATTATAAAAAAAAAACTTTTGTCATAACAAATCTTTTATTCATTCCCAAAATTCTTATAATTATGTAATCCCAAAACAACTTATCAAATAAATTTGAAGTTTTATACCAGCATTATATAATCTTTGCAATACACAAGAAATGGACAACATGAAACAGTAACGGCATCATTACAATGGGAAGATGCCAAAAACATACACACATTTTATGTATGGATGTCTTGATTAATCTTCACTTTTTAACAACTATTCAACAGACAAAGTTTAATATGTCTTTGGGTGATATTTCATAAGCATCTTCATTGTTACCACAGCTACAAATTTGTAAGCAAAACATAGTAAAAGGTACAGTTAAATCTGTATTTAGTCTTGGATTTAAAATCATAAAATAAGTATTTAAAAGCACCTTTTAGTTCTATACTGTGATTTAGTTACTTATATAAAGAAAGGCTCAAGCTAAAATCATGAATGGGCTTAACTACTGTACTATATGATTCAAAATTGTATAGCAAACCTAACTTTATTTAATCAAAATTTAACACACATTTCAGATATAAAAAAACAATAAGAAATTTTTGAAATAAATGTTTGTTTTGATCATGAAAAAACAGTGAAAAAATTCATTGACCAAACCATATAAATTTGAGATGAGGTCATGATAAAAATAACGTATCATAGAATTATATTTCAGACAGGTAAAAAATGATGCAGCTTAGAATTAAAAAGTTTTTTTTAATGTATTGATATCCTTAAATCTTTACTCATTACATGTACAATACTACAGGCCAGTGGTTTCTGATCTGGAGTAGAGGGGGGGGGGGGGGCGACAATGAAATTAAGTTATTATCTAAAATGTCTATTAACTCATTGGGTGGAGGTCCTCAGTCAAAGTCCCTAAACTAAAAAGTTTAGAAAATGGATACCATAGACAGGAGCATACAGATATTTCAAAAAAATACCAGAGTTGAAATAATGTGTTATCATCCATAATATTAAACAATAACTACAGCAACCAAAAACTTATCGATACATATTTGAACTGATGGATACGTAGAGGAATGTTTTGAAAAGATACAAACACTTTTTTCAAGTCATCACACAAATCTTTAGATCATATCTGATAACCCACATTACATTTTAAAGCTATACTTTATTTGTTGTATAAAATATTTAAGTATGAATTTTCTATGTTACATCAGGCAGGTGAACAGTCTTCTTGATAATATATCAGATACACGTACAGGTCTCAAAATTGTGTAATGTTGTAGTGTCATCATCTCTAAATGTAACTCATTTCCTTAAAAAGCAGTTACTAGCATTCAGCTCAATTCCAGTTCACAATATCAATACAATATTTAAACTGCAATATATCTGTTGAGAATTAACATTTAATGCTCATTTGGTTGGTCCCAATTTATTTAACCAGGATTGGAAGGATGGGCAGCTATCCAGACACTGCTTTACTCATGATAGACCATGAGTTAATACAGTCTGTGATGGACATAGTTATGATGCAAAACACAATGAGGATGAACCAACTAGAAGTCTTGTTGCCCTTATAGACCAGAAAGGCCATACAGTGTGGTTTTATGAATTATTATATCTGGACAGGCATCATTTGCAACAGAGTAGGATATAACTTGTAATTTAGTGACTCTAAAAGGGAAATAATGAAATATAAGCTTACCCACTCACAGTTGAACTGATTCATAATTCAACTGAAAGCTGATAACAAAAGTAACAACCTACAGTAACTCAAATTAAACTATAGAAAAAAAGAAGCAAAAACAACAAAGTTGTTTCTGCTTAATTTTAAAACCTAAATCAAACACGAGTAAAATTTGAACATGTCTTCATGCTACTATGCCAAATTGAGAAGTGAAGGTTTGGTTCTACAGTACAGAGGGAGCCAGCTATGCCAGGAGTGTGTGTGTTGCACTCCTATTGGTGGAGGATTGTGGTATGCTACAGTGTAGCTGTATCACGTTAAACACATGGAGTAGGTGGGAGTACCAAGACTAGTGGTGGGAAAAAAATGCATATAGAGGGCAGCACTGAATGAGAAAAGCTATTATTTGACAGGAGGTATCAGAAAAACCACAGATCTGGGAATTTCTCTACACATTCTTTTCAGTCCTGAAAATATTTTCATGTTAAATTATATCTATTTCAACACTTATGACAAGGCATCAGGTAACTCTTGCTTAGTTAGGTTTAATGAGTAATAATCATATGCAATTAACTAATGTAAAATACAAAATCTTTTAAGCTAAATGCCCCGACATATCACGTATGTGTACATCAACATTTTTTGTGTGAAATACACAGTTAGGTTTATTGAGTAAGAGTGACCCTAGAACACAGAATCATGGAATGTCCAAATTCCTGAGGACAGGGAAGGAGTGAGGACATGTAATTGAGTGAATGCACACACAAACGTACATCATGTACTGCTCACAGTTTCTCTAAAACAGTGAATAAAAACAACACAACCATCTGAGTGAATGTCAAGTTGGCATTATAGATAGTACACATAAGATACTTTTTTTTATTTCAAATGACATTGAAGCTGTATTCAGGAAGAACTAGTTATAAACTTAAAACATTGTGTTGATAAATTATTGTGGTAAATTACAATTAACTGTACATTATTCACTATCAATTCACTGCAGATTAACTAAACTTTTAGGTGCGATGACATCTGACATAAAAATGTTCTTATCAGTTCCACAATATAATCTTTGGATCTCAACCAAATCTTTTGGGACACATTTTGTGCTACTTTTCAGCAACCCTGCCTGAATAATGCCTTAAAGTTAAAGGATGTCACCTTAAACAATGACTAAAGAGCCTGACACATCTACACATGAGGTGCTACTTTTGTAATACCACATAGATGTATATATTTAAGTTTGACTTGTATGAAAGGCACACACTTTAATTGCTACATTGGCTCTTAATGTCAAAAGAGGTGTATGAAATTACGATGAAACCAAATCAGTAAGGAAATAAGAACATGGAATAAAATATATGTACCATGCCAGTATCATATTTATTTATGCACAAAAAAACAAGTTTGAAACAAAAAACTGAAAGTATGATTTCATACCTTAGAAACGTAGGTGCTATCCTTAATACTACTGAGCATTTTTCTTCTTTTGGATGTCCATCATAGAAGATATCACGCACAACTTTACTATCTGATGTTATACAGGCTCCTGCTCTAGTAGTTGGAATACCTAGATGGTGCATTGCCTATTCAGAACACAAGTGCAACTGATTTTTTAGCATTTTATTCAAATGTGAAAAAATAAAATCTAAGTTTTATACGTGAAATATAAACTTAAACAACACAGCTTAAATTTGGAAAAACATGCTCAACACTACAAGTACACGCACTTTATATGTTATATTTCAACCAGATCAGTTAGCACTACATGTGCTTTTCAATAAATCATGAATACAATAAAACAAGAAACTGCGTGTACACATAAACTCACATAAAACTAAACCAAAGATCATAATGAAATACAAGTTCCAAAAACATGTGAAGATTATTGGCAAATTTTGAGAAATATGTTAAAAAAACCCCAAGCATATAGAAAATATTAACTGGAGTATGTTTTTGAAAAATATACTTTTACAATGACGTTTTCCTTTCTCTCAGTGGAAACATTTAACCAAACTGCATAAACCTTAATAAAACTTACAAAATAGAATACAGTTTCAGTTTTCAAAAATCATACACAATAATATTATTTGCTTTTTTCTACCATTTTGTACATTGTGATATTTCTAAGATTTTTTGATAGACATTATTTTGCAAAACAAAAAACATCCTAAACTGAAAATGTATTACCAAACATAATTTCCTCCGCTGAAACTAATAGCTATTTCTCGATCTTCATCTTTGTCATCTAACATTGTGTTTGCTTGGAACATCCCAGGTCTGGATTGATGGGATCATATGCCATACTCCACCAAAGTCCAGAACTCATCCCACCTGAATTTAGAAACAGTTATCTTTACTACCCCCATCAAGTGAGCAAGGAGAATTCAGCTTACCCATGGAATTAAGTAGAGGATGTGGAACACTGTCCCACCAAAGACCAAAGATGGGACCACACTACGTTCATATTTACGAGAAGATAGTGAACCCCCTGCATGAACAATACAAGACCTCACAGTGTTCATAATGGGGTCCAAGTAACCACACCGGCTAGCTAAGCTTCAAATCTGGACTTGTTTTACAAGTAGGCTCCCGCATAGGTTGGTCCTGCTCCTACCAACAACTGGAAAAAACTTCCAGGGACCCAGGTAGGAGGGTCCCTAACTTTACCCTCTTCTCCATGAATGGAGAAAACTCAACACTCCAAAGGTAAACCCTCTGTCCACCACCCCAACAACTGGGAACTGGGTGTGGTAAGGACTCCCAAGCTCCACTAGTAGAAGTAAGGGGGGAACGTAAGCATTGAGAGTCCTGAGGAACAGGTCTCCCAAGACAGTGCAACAGGAGAACCACGTTCCCTAATTTTTAAAAGCAAACTTATCTCGACTGATTCAACTCTAAGATCAGCAGGGACTGGCTAAATCCCCTTTAGCTTTACTCATGATAGTCCATGAGTAGCAGTCCATTAGAAGTATTGTAATATGATATGAGCATCAAGAATTACGTCCAGATGGTCTCATGGAAAACCTCATCTCAATGGAGCCCATTGCAACCAGGAACCGATATAAAGGTTGCTAGTGCAGAATTTAAATACAAGCACACCCAACTGGGCAACACTCGCCACTGAGTGAGATCCAAAAAAAAATCAATAGGGACCCCTAGAAGAGAAAGAAGCTATAACTGTAAGTCAGATAACACTTTACTGACCACCCTGTTAAAATCTAGTAGAGGTAGTCAACACAGCCACAGGGGGAAGATGAGGTCCCCTCGAAGAGGAAACTGCCAGATCATAAAGTTCATGAGATATGAATGTGTTGGGAGAAGTCCACCTACCAGCCCACAAAATAACTACTAAGAAGAAGGATGGAAACAATTAAGAGAACCAATGGAATGAGGAGTGGAAGGAGGGGGTCTTGAGAAACGAGGGGATGGACATGCAGAAGTAGAATAGGATCAAGCAGGCAAAGACAGAAAAGAAGACTACAAACATGCTGTATCAATTCTGGCTTCTAAAGATTCTGGAATTCCAGCAAATAAATAAGGCTGAAAAAGAGGAGCTTCCCATAAATCTCGAAGGGCAGAAGAAGGTAAGTGAATACCCTCCAAAAAGCATCACAACCCAACAAGTTCCAGCAACAGACAAACCACGACACCAAGGCAAGTCCTGAAGAGGACAAACGTGTCATAATAGTGACCAGCAAATGGCCCTGCTTGTCGTCAAATCATTGAGGCACTTGGTGATACGCTTCAGACAAAAGTTGAAGAGAAGAGAAGTATCGTAAAACAGTAGGAAGAGTCAAACGAGTCCATGAAAATTGTGACTTGTTAAGAGAAATATCAGGTTTGTACCTGGCACCCCATCAATCCAACAACGGATCCAACTTTTAGTGTCCAAATATATATCATCCTGATGATGATATGCCAGGGCATGTTGTTCAAAGAAACAAAGGGGTGATAGCAACACCCTCACGTAATTGTGTTGCAAACCACACTACACACATAGCAATATCAGAAGAAGGAGGAAAATCTAAGTAATCCCCTTAAGAATGATCGAACAAAGCAGGTTAGACTCAAAAGCAACTGATTGCATCTCCAAAACTTCACAAACACATGTAACTAACTGCAGAAAAAAGGTGGCTGATCAAATGAGTCCTCCAGAGAAGAAGCTCTAGTGAAAGAAGGAAAAGAAAACAGGGAGTCAAAATTTTCCCCAGAATATCCCATTACAAAGTGAAAATTCAAATCAGAACCTCCCAGTGAGATACCCCCACGACACATGAAAGACTCAATCTCACCCCGAATCAGGTCATCGACAGCTCCCCCCCCCCCCTGACTGCTGACCACTACTAGATAACATAGGGGGAATAAACGAAGACTGAGTAGCCTCCGTTCCTGAAACTGTTACACAGGAATTCATGTCCAATTTCTTTTTTTGTAATATATTTCTAGGAAAAAAAACAAAGAATTCCCAATTATTAGAAAGCAAAAACTAAGAAAATGTAAATCACAAAACATTAGTCTGAATGCTTGTGCTTTGTCAAGAAAATTGATCTTATCGTCTGCATACAGTGCTTATATACAGTACCTGCACAGAGGGCTGGCATAGTTTTGCAAATTAGATATTGCCAAGGGCAGTCGAGTGGGGTATATAAACACTAGAGCAAGTGAACATAAAGATAGATAGCAAAGATGAAGATCGAGAAATAGCTATTAGTGTCAGTGGGGATATGTATGTTTGGAACACTTATTTCATCTTAGAATTTAAATTTTTTCCTTGCTGATCACAAAAATATAATAAAGTTTCATTTCAATAAATAATACGTTATATTACTTACCAGAGTTGTTTGAATATGATAAACTTAACAATAACATTTAATAAATAAAGAATTGAGTCATGTTTGAGTCATCAGAATATTTCACCGTCATCTACTGTACTTTCTAAACTTAACTAGGTTTACCCAATGTCTTGTCAAAGAAGAAAATTTATGTACCCCTTAAACAAATACAACTTAACACAAAAGCATTTTGAAGAATGAAATGAACATTTACAAAAAACTATGAAAAAAAACCTATATTTGTTTGTTCTTAAGTCTTTTAAACTTCACCCTCACTAAATTATATTGTTGTTCTCTGCAGAAGCTACATCTAATAACTTTTTAAAAACAATAAATTACACCAGGCAACAACAAAAATTCTCTGCTACTAGAAATAATGCAACTGTTTCTGAGTAATTTCATGATGCTGATTCTTAAAATCATGTTGAAAATTAATGATCGCCTCTAGTTTGAGTTGTGATAGATTTATTTAAAATATTCTTATAAATCATGAAAATACCTATTTCTTTAATAACTTTATTTATTCATTGAAAATTGCATTTACGAATGTATAATCTGCATGCTTTTAATAAGCTTATTTTATGTTCATAGCATGAGCAACAAGAATCAATGGCTTAGTATTCCCATTGTGCAAAAGTACTGATTTCAGACTAACTTTAGATGAGTCAATAAAAAGTCTTCATTCTTTTTCAGTACCAAATTCTTCCATTAGTGCATCAGCATTCTTACAGAAACACAAAGTATCTTGTATGCTGTAGTGAGAACCAAGACTTTGATGGTAACTTCAGTAAACTGAAGCTCTTGTTCCTGGGGCTAATAAATTCCATTGTTGTAAATGAGAGCCAAGAAGTTCCCCATGTTGCTTTGTTAGAGACAAATCACGAATCAGATTATTTAGCTCTTCTTCTGTGATCAGATGAGGCAGCTTATGTTGAGGTGCCACAGGAATAGAATTACTGGATGAAGATGATTCATTGTCTTTTTCTGCACGATAACTCTTCTGTTACCCAATTCTCTGGTGAGCGTGGCATTGGAAGACCATTTCCATGAGGTACTGGTTTCATCGCAGATGCAATATCTAGATATTTACCGCATTGTTTAGTTTTGTCTGAATATCAAGAAACATTAATCATGCAAAAATAACAGACAGTTAGATGATCTTTTGGCTCACCCATATCATGGAAACTGCAAATGACATATTAGCTCTCTTCTAACAAGCCACTGTATCAAGCCAAATATACAAACTATACCACATGCGGTTGAAGCCTGATGTTTTTCTTGGTTACCAATTTTCCACTCAAAATAGTGGTAGTAAGCTACTTTTACCTTGTGTATGTTTTTCCTTTGTGAAACTGTAATATATTTTCCACAAATGTAGTAGAAATTGATTTGGTGATTTTTGCAATTTTGGACTTCACTTGAGCTGGAGGCAGCTAGTATTTCAAATTATTTTCCAAAAAATATAAAAGAACTTATGTTTATAGAACTAGAGTTTGAAAGAATTTAAAAAACAAAGATTTGCTGAATTTGATTATATTGTGGGTATGATGTGAGGAAGAAGATTGGACACTGTTTTGACTGAGCACAGAGTGAAGCAAAATAACCAAATGAGAAAGAGGCATCTGACCCAGCCTCTTTTATGATCAGTCAAGGGACTTCTTGAATGTTCTAGCAAACTGAGCATGTGAGGGTTTCATGATACTGATAAATGTTATTTCTAAAGTGTAAATCTTTTTCTCCTTCAAGTTATCTTGATTTTGGAACAACTTACTATAATACAAAGATAATTTCTGTCTGAAAACTTTTTTTCTAACCTATTAATCTTAATTTGTTACATGTGCTTTATATATTTTATGTATACATATACACATTTTAATACACTTGCTAAAAACATTATGTACAGTTTAATATCCATGACAGCGGGTACTAATAAATTTATTTCTACCTCACTACACAAAAATTCACGTATGCTTGAGCGAAGCACCTTCCTCCCATCAGCAGATCGAGAATAGGGTGTAGGACCAGCCCCTTTCACTTGAATTTCCCAGCGTTCCCTTTTTTCATTAATTATTTCCCCTAGATAGCTGTAAGAGGAAAATAACATCCTTCTAATTCAAATCTAGGAATAATGTGCTGTTTAATAGCAAGTTTTTGGTTTAGTATTATATACAGTATTGTGATAGAACACATACATATACTTTACACATTGGCATTCCTAAGAGGTATTTTAGTTTAACACATGAAAATAATTACATATACTAAACAATGCATATTTATGTTATAATTATAAATATTACAATAAAACTTATAAGTTTAAATTAAAAGGCTTGATCACATTATTTTGTAATATGAGAGAAATGGCAGGATTGACAGTTGACTCATGATCTTGCCAAGACAGATATTGTTATTTATAATGCATGAAGATATTTTCATACTTAACCTGCCATTACAGACATAAGGTGTAGTTTACAATCAGCATTCTCTTACAGCTACAGTCATAGAACTGTGTCACCCAAGACAAACACGGTGATTATTAATTTCAATGTCTAATCGTTATATTAAAACAAACCAGAAGATGAAAAATTAAATGTGATTTTCAAACAAAATAATCATTTCTAAAAGGAAAAAAATCTAAATAGACAGCAAAATGCTCACAAAAATCTCTGGATCCATATACTGGTTGATAAAACCAATTACGAAATAATAATTTTAATTCTTACATAGCTGCACCATCTCCTAGCTGTCCAGCAAAGTAGCCAAACTGGTGACCACAGTAGCAATGAGCAGCAGTATCTGAACCTGGCAATATCTTGTTACCAGAAAAATAATCAGCAAAGTCTTTTCTTCTAAGTTCTGTTTCTGGCAAACCTAAAAGTGACATAGCCGGTAATGAATATGCAACCACTTCTGGTTTATCTAAAGGAGTTGGGCTCACTTTAGAAAAACATGCCCCTTCCACTACTCTAACGAAGTTCCTTTCTTCTTGGTCTATAGGCAGTCGTCTTAGTGCTAAGTTGTCAAACTCCAACGTTTCAAGTGTAGTCATAGTTGAAACTAGTCGATACAATTTTGATTTCCAAGTGTAGCACGTACGACTAAATCTAAACTTAAAAACTAAAGGTAAACTTCGAACCATAGATGTTCTAGTCTACTTCCGACTCCGAGTACTACTTCAACTTCCAGAAGTTGTTGTAGAAACTAGTTTGATCTAATTATTTAATATTATGTGCTAAACAGCTTCAACGCTGACTATTTAACACCGGTAACGCCTTACTTAAGAAATACTTTACAAAAAACATATTAAGAAATCTTCATATTAATCTTAAACCACATTTCTACTCTTTCTCTTCTTGTTGGTATTACTACAAGTAGTACTATATTTGTAATTATGTAATACACAAGTTATCCCTCTAGTGGAGTAAAATGTAACCTGAGTAAATATCTATTTAATATTAATTTCTTACAAATCAACACATCTCCGAACTTTCCAGCAAAATAGCCAAACGTATGACCGTAGTCTTAATGAGCATCAGTATTTGGTCCAGGTAATACCATTTTACAACCAATTTTTTTTTCCTGAGTTCTTTTCTTGCAAATATAGAAGTTACATCACAGAAAATGAGTGTATGAAATATATATATATACAAGTTGAGGTACCCGTTCTTTGTCCGGGTTATGGACTTAAACAAATGTGGGGGTGGATGCTATAACAAATATCGTAAAAATACTGACTTTCACACAATTTATTTATAACATAACATATTGTTACAGTATTCATTTTTGCCTCAGCCAATGTTTTGTATAAGCTTTAAGAACTTACTATGTATATACTTAAAATATGCTCTACAGTGTGCATGGTCAAGGTGATTTTTTACGAAAAGGTATCTGGAAAAGTAGTGGCCGTTACATTTTAAAGAATTATTCATGGTCACCTTGTTTTCAGGGTACCAACTGAAATCTATCATTACCAATCACATAAGATGCGTTTACTTATAAATACCTAGATACATTAGCCTTAAAACGTCTAGGTTCAAGGATTCAATACAGAGTTGCATGATTTGTTATCTGTTTTATACCATTCCAAACACTACTATAAAAAGCAACTGAAGGAAACAGTTTGAAATTAAGATGAGTTTCATATAGATTACTTAGCCTCTCCAAATAAAATATATTATTCTAAACGTGGTATTGTATAAATAAATAATTCAAAAATATTTCATTGATTTATATTTAAAAAAGCAATTAAAAATGTTTTCCTTCGCGAAAAATTTCAATCAATAATGTTCTTGTCTTTGAACATTCTTATAAAGATGTGATTTGATAAAACTGTAATTCTTAACTTTGTCTTAATTTCAAAAACACAGTATGCAGTTTACGATGCTTACGTATGTTTACGATCACTGACATACAATACAGATACTTTTTTTTACGATATGTTACGTATTACAATTTCATATGGTCGCCCCCAGTGGCACGGAGGTATGTCTGTGGACTTACAACGCTAGAAACCGGGTTTCGATACTCGTGGTGGGCTTTGTGTAGCTTTGTGCTTAATTTCAAACAAACAAACAAATTAGATAGCCTGAAACTGACTTAAATTGTAATTTAGATTAAGTAGTTAAATAAATACTGATATGTATCCAGTTTAAGATATTTGCCAACAAGATTGATAAAGACAGTTTTCTTTGTTTTATAGAAATATGTTTAATATACAAACAATAATATAATTTACAATAACGGTTATTACAAACAATGATTTATTTACAAAAGATTTACAAACTTACAAGCAATATAAAGTCTTCTTTCTAGTTTGGAACTTCCTTGGTGTCTTATCGAGGTTTCACAACGAGCGAGTTAATTTCGAGTTGATGTACGTACAATTCTCTTAATAGGGAGCTAGCTAGCTCTGTGGTCTTTACTGATCACACGCCGATTTTTCCTACCGGTGACGTTAATTAATGTTTTCGTAAAAATACTAATGCTCGAATAAGGTTTTAATTTAAAAAAGTAAAGTATATTGGATGAACTTTGACAAATTTTATTTATTTTTGAGTATTTTAATGTACTTAATTTATATATGGAGTGTATTGTATGCTTGTACATTTGGAAAATATATGTATTTAAATTATATGTTTGTTTGTTTGAAGTTAAGCATGAAGCTACATAACAGGCTATCTGTGCTCTGCCCACCACGGGTATCGAAACCCGGTTTCTAGTGTTGTGAGTCCGCAGACATACCGCTATGCCACTGGAGGGTCAGGAGCTATCGATTTCCTATTAGTTCACCAATCCAGTTCACTCTAAATTAGAACACCGTCAACAGTAAATCGAACATCAATAAACGAGTTTAAAAAGTTCATATCATATTAAATTAATATCAAACATTCTTGAATTTAAATTGTTGAAACAAATCAAACAAACAATGCTAAATAAATAATATTGGTAAACCAACAGGTAAACTATCACAATTATTTGATTTAGAATATTATACGTTACATATATACAATATCTCCTCATATTTGTATCTTTAAGTATTATTTCACCTTATTATATTAATACATACATAAAACAATGTCTGAAAATATATTTTAACCCTCATGAGTTTGTATAGAGACTTCGTCAAAGTTCATGATATTAAAATCTTAATAACGCTGTTAACGTCTCTACACCAAAGGCCAACCTTTATATTTGTTCATTTTCGGTTTATTTTTATTGATGAAAATCGCTTCTTTAATCTTTCGGTCTATGATATTTAGATAAGATATTGACATGCGATAAGACACGCGATTTGTTAGTGGTATACCATGTTCTTTTCCATAATGTTCCGCAATAACATTCTTAGTACTGAGGTTTTGGATGTCACACACGTGTTCAGATATTCGATCATGTATGGGTCAGCAAGTTTCTCCTATATACGTACTAGAGCATCTGCCACAAGTTACTTTATAAACAACGTTTTTACTATGGCATCTATCATGTAGTCCATAGTAGCTTTACAGTTATTTTCCATACATTGTGTTTCCTTCTTCTATGCTGAACTTGTTATTAATGATTTAAGGAGATGCCTGGTTTTTGTACTATTTTAATAGGTAAGTCTGATGCTCTAGTTATTCTCTTTAGTTTTGTGGTGATATTATTATTTATACTTGGAACCACCCAAGTAGACTGAGCTTTAAATGTGTGTTCTTTATTTCTACGGTTCAAGAGAACATGTCTATTTTCTCTTTGCCTATCAAAACTTCTTATTATGTTTTGTATAAATTCCAGTGCATAAACATTTTTCTTAAAAGAGTCATCAGGTTTTCATTATCCTCCTCCCACATTTCTTTGTTATTACAAACTTTATCAATCTGTGGAGGTAGCCAATAACGATACCTTTTTTTACAGCAGAGGATGATGTGAATGGGAATGCAAACAAAGAGCTTTAGTAGATGACTTGATTAAAATACCAGTAATGATTTCCCCATTCCTGACATGAATTGTGGTATCTATAAACAATAAATTTATACCTGGTATAGCATACGCAAGTGTCAATTTTATGAATGGATGAGCTGTATTCAAGAACTCATAGAAACTAATAAGAGGGTCCGGCATGGCCAGGTTGTTAGGGCGCTCTAACCAGGTTCGAATCCCCGTCTCACCAAACATGCTCACCTATTCAGCCGTCGGGGCATTATAATGTGATGGTCAATCCCACTATTCGTTGGTAAAAGAGTAGCCCAAGAGTTTGCGGTGGGTGGTGATGACTAGCTGCCTTCCCTCTGGTCTTACACTGCTAAATTAGGGACGGCTAGCGCAGATAGCCCTTGTGTAGCTTTGTGCGAAATTCAAACAAACAAACTACAACTAAAATGACATTATACTTAATAATAGGTTTCGTAGGTAAATTGTGTAAGTTCAGAGGTATTAAAATGAATCGGTTAGCCATAAATATATAAATATTCAAATATCATACGGTAAACCTTGTGGAAATTACTCAAACATCTTTTATATTTTGTAAACCGTGGTGTCTAGCCGAGCGTTTGTCTGTCTCCCGTTTACGGTTACCGCTTTCCGCGCTGCGTTTGAAAAGCTGCGCACACAAACAAAACTCAATAATAAATAACAGAAGCAGCCAAAAATATATTCTACGAGTTCCTCGCACAATACAGAAACCCCAAAATCAAGATAACAGTATTACACTAATCATTAAAAAAGCTATTGAACACCTAACACATTACACAACAATTCGTATTTCCACAAACAATACAGCACACAAATACACAGTAAACATAAATTCAGAACATATATAACCTGATAACATAAAACGGATATTGTCCTGAAAAGGAAAGTTGCCATAGAAAGAGATAAACATCCAAACCATCTTACCTAAAAACCTAAAGTATAGAATATCAAATAACAACAGTGTAGAAGGGAGGAAGAGGTCTATTAAGAACCTGATCCTTCCAGGTGGTCAAAGACCTAAATCCCGATGATTAATCCAGCAGCTCAACACTCAATATTGAAATGGCGGAAGAACAGGCATGAATAATGTTGACGCCAACTTTTATTTCGCAAGCAGGATATTCTACACTAAATTGTTAGGAATTAATCGCACTTTTCATTCACATTTCAAAATGTGACGCAACTTAAATACAAAAAAATGTAGATTTGCTGTATGTTATTGTTGAGCGGCTTTTAATATGATTGAAATGCTTAACAATTTCTTTTCGCGGTGGGTGGTATAAGTAACTTAGAGCTTTGGCTCTGAGTGAAACTAAATATATAACATAATTAACCTTTTTAAAGTCCATGAAATAACTTAAACTGCTTGATTAACTTAAATTTTTTATGTCACTGGGGGCGGGTACTTTTGCTTATGGAAATAACACAAGAAAAATAAAGCATAAACGGCTTTAAGTATATCTCTTTCTCTGGTAAGCCGTTCCTTATCAAACAAAATTTAGTTAATAAGTGCACAATAGTTTATAGTTATTATTATTTTTCTTTATGTCTGTAGTGAGTAGAAATTTTTCCTCATAACTTGAATCGTACTTTTCATCCCAATAGATATATTTTAACTTCTTATAAACAGTAAAGAATAGTAGTGCCTATTACAGAATGTTGAAAAATATTATCATAGATAGCGCCACATACATTACGAAGATTTCAAAATTGCAATTTGTTGTTTGTTTGTGTGTTTGAAGTTAAGCGCAAAGCTACACAATGGGCTATCTGTGCTCTACCAACCACGGATATCGAAACCCGGTTTCTAGCGTTTTAAGTCCGTAGGCAGTTGGTAAACGATCAGTTGATCTTGAAATATGTTTAACTAAAATATCGATAAATATTTACGTACAAATAACTAAAAATATAAGACTCATACAATTGTTTGAAATACTTTTGAGTTGCCAAAACAAAATGAAACTGTAACTTCTGCTGGTCATCACTTGATACTAAATATATTACATTTAAAAGACAACCTTTCTTGCAACAATTATAAAAATCGCTTTTTCCCCAAAAGTTCATACACAAGTTTTGTTGCATTTTAAGGTCTTTGGATAACCAAGGAGGAGTTAAAAAGTTGTCGTGGATGTTTTATCTCGTACACTTATTTGTTGTTTCAAAGAGTTTAATTCATTAATTAAGTCAAAATAATAGCTTGTAATTGGACAAACGCTGGGGTCATTTTGAGACTAAACACTATTTCCGAGGGTTCCCCTTTCGTGAAATAAATATTTAGGTATTTAGCAAATAAAATATCTTCCAAATAAATCACCTTAACGAAAATGTTAATTCTAACCTGGTTTTAAATTCCTATTCTGTCGTTGATTTTATTGTGGGTAAGTAACAGTATAAGATCAACTCTGTAGTGTAAGGGTTAAGATTAAAGCTATTAAACAAATGTTTTGATGATACATTTTTTTAAGAACGAATTAAAGAACATTCAAATAGTGATTTTTTTTCGATGTGAAAAAATATATATATTATAATAGAGAGTATTTGTTACAGCCTTTATACGCAAAGAGTATGAGATGAATGGTTTCTCGAGACGTTTGCCAAGATTTGATGTGGAATGGAAATGTATTATGGCCGCTAGAGAGAAATTGCACATTGTGAGGGCTGTTTTATTTTTCTACGCAGGAAACGGGGACGTGTTTATTCCTTAGAAACCAAAACATTTATAGAACGTGATGTCGAAATAAGATTTAACCAAACAACGATGATGTCAACTTTGAATAAATTGGAACCATGTGAGGTTTCAAGTGGTAAGTGCACCAGTTTCAAGAGAGCGGAAGTAGTATTAGAATGAAATAACCAAGACAGTAATTGTTTTTACTGTTACTTAATGCTTAATGGCGCTTATTACTAGACTCAAATCTTCATGGAAACCCATGTAGTATTCCTCCGAATACCACCGACGAATAACATGCTAAGGAACTAGCTACCGAAAAACAACAAATTTCTTTTAATTACATACATTCTATTCAAAGCTAACAAACATTCATTTTGTTTAATTTGTACTTCGTTGTGTTTTGAATGCTGATTGTTTAGTAGAAAGCTTCCTTCTTTAGTTGTTTTTCGTTGTGTTCTAATTAAAAGGCGAAGCCTGTAAAAAGTACAAAAAAAACAACATAATGCAGGATCAGGAAGCGAGGTACAGGCGTACTTTGTGATGGATACTGCTAGCCAGAGTCTTCTGAGCGTGGTCGTTTACCGATTAGCAGATTTTTAACATATTGTTTATTTGGATTGGGGGATCCATAATTAAGGAGAAAGATTCAGTGCCCACTGACCCCACCCGCCATGGAGTCCTACGAGGGGACGCACTACAATATCAAACAAGGACACTGCAGCAATGCCAGTGTTTCATGAGCACTATACCCAAACACCAGCATCAGACACGATGTCCACAACACCCGTTGAGAATGCCCAACACTGGTACTCAGTTGACCCTAGCCCCAGTGGACCAGCTGATTGACCCCAGAGGGCCAG
>NW_013665798.1:202861-209979 GCF_000517525.1 Limulus polyphemus | reverse complement strand
CGTGGGTGGATATTTAGATCCCAGAGGAAGTAACTGAAAATACAGAACCTTCCCTGGGAGGTCCCCTTACCACGTACAGGAATACACGTCAAGGTGTTGGTTTTAAGATTCAAGTGTTATAGATCTATATTGTAGAGTAACATGAAGGGCTGTCTATAAATCGTTAAATCTAAATAGTTAATTTTACACTAATATTGAAGAGAATAATACAATGATGTAATTCAATTTTTCTAATGGCTTAAAAGACTTTTGTCTTTTCGGTCTAAACAATGCCAACTATCAACACCCAAGATCTGTAATACTTCAACCAAAGCGTCATACAAACTGGAAAGCCTGTTTAATCATTCTTAGCGAAGGGTTATAAAATGTAGTTTTTAGCAGGAGTCTCCTCAGTCAATCAAGCACATTACGAGTATGTAGAAAAGTCCTATCCGCTTTTCTATAACCATTATAGTTGTGGTACAACTCTGTGCCATCGAAAAACTCTTCTTGAGACGAACTCGTAGTACATACCTTAATTTAGGAACATGTGGTAACACTTCCTTACCGACTGAATTATATCTACACTGATAAAAAATTCAAAACAACCATCTATTTTTATAAAACGATCAGTTATGTGTGTTAGAGAGAATGAGTTTAATCATCCATCATCCAGAGATGGCTGGCTAGTTTACTGGAATGGTAACTGGAAACTGTCCGACAGTGTACAAGGGCTATTTTGTTTTAGAGTTTTTACCTGAGAAGTGAGATAAAAAGCCCGTGAAATAGAACACAAAATTTCAAGTTTTTATAGACTTTTGGCTTTGAATTTAAAAACGCAAGTATTTAACCAGTTAAATGAATCAGTTATTACCTTTCACAAAGCAGAGTATTCAATTAATATGTTATGAGATCATTAGGGATTTAATAACAAAAGAAAGACGGAAGGAGAACATTATCTAACATTATACTTTATATTGGTTTTGCCTCCTTAATGGGTACCCTCAGGTAGTGTATCTTAATGATTACATTTGAATTTATAAGTAAAATATGTTGACCATTACATATTAAACACCTTTAAGACAATGCAAAGATTACTAAATAAAACATTCAATATTAAATGTTTTATGGTTAATGCAGGGGCAATAGTTAATTGAACATCTTATCTAGTCAATTATATTTTAATATAAAACTATTGTTTAAGCTACTACAGTTACATGGGTTTTCTAACTCAAACAACCATGTGAAACTTTTTATCTTATATATAGACCCAGAAGTTGAAGTTAGATATCATTTCAATCTAGTGGTGCCTTATGACACTTAACATATACTTATATGTAAGTGCAGTAACAGCTTTCAGTGTAATGATGATGTTAGTTAATTATAATAAAAATGTTCGTCAATGTTTCATTCCAAGTTTGAAACATTGCTTCAGACATCTCTGGGAATAGAAGTCTCTCTCTCTTTCTCTCTCTCTAACACACAAAATACACGAATTCCTCCCTTAAACCATTACGCTGCATTTATAATAATAGTATAACCATCACCAGAAGGCGATGTTTAACAACGTTTACACAAAGAGATGAATCTCTTTTTACTGCTACTGAAAGTTTAATTAACACATTAGACTATAAAAACAAATAAATTGAATACCTGAAAATTCGTCTCAGGTTTTAATGTTTACTTTGAATTGTTTTTTTAAAAAATTCTTCTGACTATTAAAATTTAATTTATGGTTCTGGAAATCTCAGAATTTTATACAAGGTCTAATTTAATGTTTTTATAATATCAAATTTTAGTCACGTGTATTTCTGAAATTTTTTTGAATAAAGAAAACATTTCAATTGCTTTATCCAAATAATATTAAAGTACCAAAAAAAACTGGCATTTTACAGGTCATGAGTTCAAATCATGCTCCCCTCTTCCAGCCGTGATGGCGTTATAATGTGACAGTCAAATGGTAAAAAGGGGTACCCCAAGAGTTGGTGGTGGGTGGTACTGACTAGCTGTCTTCCCTCTATTATATCACTTCTAAAAGTAGGGACAGCTAGCGCAGATAGCCTTCGAGTAGCTTTATGAGAAATTCAAAAAACAAACAAATTAAAGCAGCAAGAAACAACGGTAAATATTTCAAATAGATTATCTTTAATGGCTGAAGTAGAAAAATAAATTATTTTTCTAGAGCTCTGATTTATATTCTTAATTGATTATGTTGTTTAATATGACTACTTTCTACTTTGCGGGTAATCAACTATTAGTTTAATATGAAGGACGATAGTTTCATATATTAGGACCCTACGTCACATATTTTGGCGGTTTCTGAAACGTAGATTTTTAAATTTATTGTGATCAGACATTATTTATGTATGCACGGAGTATGAGTTTCTAATACTTCATGAACCTGAAGTAGATGACTAACAAGTCTGAAAGCCAAGAGTATCGGTAAATTTTGAAAACAATTATATGTCAAATTTTAGAGTGTATTTGGTTGAATGATATTGCTTAATAATGAACTAACTTGTTGAGTAAGTTAGTTATTTTATATGCAGAATAACGCAATAATTTGTTTGCGTTACTGGACTTTGAAAGGCTTACTTCAAGTAACTGGACTAATTAATCCTAGTCTTTCCAGTAAACAACGTTTAAATAAATTGCGAATCATTAAGATCATAGGGGTAGTTGGATGAGTATTTTCACATGGTAGTGTAATAGGTATAATGAAGATTTATTCCACGACAGTCATGATGAAAAACCATCTGTTAAGAAGAACATAGACGGATTGAAAATTCTTAAGTCATAAACACGAACAATTATCAACAGAATAAATACCAATAAAGCTACAGGATCAGATGAAATTGTAGTAGAACAAATAAAATGTATAGAAGAATTTGGTAAAAAAAGTTAACAACTATTATCAAAGAGATTTATGAAAGTTGGGAAATACCTGAGGATCTCAGTAAATTTATTTTTAATGCACTATCCAAAATACTTAGAGCCATTGAATGTGAACGCAATCGAATCATCAGTTTAATGAGCCATGTGACAAAGATTCTATTAAAGGTGTAGATGATGAGAGCTAGAAGTAAAATAAGGCCGGAGATTGCAAAAGTTCAATGTAGTTTTATTGAAGACCATTAAAAAAGTGCTATCTTCATGATACGAATGCTTTCAGAACGAGCGATAGAAATATAGAAGGACCTTTTCTTATTTTTTATTGATTATACCAAAGCTTTTGATAGAGTCAAGCATGTGGAGTTAATAAAATGCAGGAAGAACTGGACATTGATGATGAAAACTTGAGAATTTTAAGAAACATCTATCGGGACCAAACAAACAGCAGCAATGAATATATAAAATAAATTAAGTGATTTCATCTTTCATCCAAATCTTTCATCCAAGTTAAGAGAGGTACGGGGAAGACTGTTTTTTACCTGGCTCGTTTAACTTGTACAGTGAGAAAATTCTGAGGAAGATTGAGGATTTACCAGGGCTGATCATTAACGGACAGAATTTGAACATCTTGAGTCATGCTGATGGCACAGTTTTAACAGGTGATTTAGAAGAGAAGCTGCAAAAATGTTAGATAAAGTTGTTAGTGAAAGTCAGAAGAAGGGTTTAACTATTAACTGTGGGAAAACAGAACGTATGGTAATTACAAAGAAGAAGATTATTCCTGAATGCATGGTTAAAGTAGATATGGAACAGATAAGGTTGGTCAATAAATTCAACTACCTGAAAAACTGGATAACATCAGATGTTAAATGTGATCATGACATAAAAAGGAAAATAGGGGTGGAAAGAGATGCATTTCTGAAAATAAAAAAATATACCGGCAAATAGTAAAATTTCTATGGAGACGAAGTATGCATCAGAATGTTGGACAGTATCACAAACTATGGAAAATAGAATTAAAGCAACTGAGTTGTGGTTGTTCGGGCGAATCTTGGAAGTATGTTGGACAAGTCACACTTTAAATGAAGATATTTTGTCAAGAGCAAGTTGCAGAGGAAGCTGTTGACTAACATCCAAAAAAGGCAGTTGGAGTTTCTTGAAATCGTTATGAGGAAAGAAGAAATTGAAAGTCTGATTGTAACTGGAAAGGTTGAAGGAAGAAGAGACCGTGGAAGACAGAGGTTGACTTATGTCATGAGTATCTAAATGGATGAATGTATCGACACTGGAAATTCTTAATGCCTCAAGGAGAAGAGATTTGTGGAAGACCATGGTCACCAACGTCTTGTTTGGATATGGTACATAGAGAGAAAGAATATATTAGGATGGCTTTAGTTATAGTGGTAATTTAGTATTATTGTACTTTACAAATAGAGATAAATGTCATCTATTTATGAATTTTAAATTGATAGATAGGACTGAAAATGTGCATAACAATAAGAGATCTTAAGATCTAACTAAAGATATATTAAAAAATCCAAAAAAGCTTATAATAAACAGTTGACTAATAATATTAAACAAATAGCGAAATATTAAAATGGGCATTGGGCCATTAAGAATGCTAATGGCAAGGCATTATGTCAAAGGCTGTGAGTGAGCTGAACTTTAAAATGTTTTTTTTTCTCTTCTGTATCTACAAGAGAATGTGTTAACAGTATTCCTAACTCTATAAATTATCTGTATCTGCAAGAGAGTGCATTAGTGATATTCCTAATTCTATAGGTCTTTTGTATCTACAAAAGAGTGCATTAGTGATATACCTAATTCTATAGGTCTTCTGTGTCTACAAGAGAGTGTGTTAGTGATATTCCCTACTCTATGGAGCTTCTGTATCAAGAAGAGAGTGTGTAAACAACATTCTTAACTCTATGGGCAATATTTGAATTAGACTGAATCACGCAGGTATTAATTATTTAATGGTAAACAAAATGACAGAGAGATTAAAAATAGATAATCTCCAGGCCCAGATAGGGCTTTTCCCTGGGTTTTAAAGAATCAAAGAACAGATATGCAAGTCTCTTTCTTTATTAACAGATAGTTAGCTGATGCCTGAAGATTGGACATGGACAGTTGCTAATGCTACTCCTATTTGTAAAGGGTGATAGAGTATAGTTTTGGAAGTCATATTTCTGTTAATTTTACTTGCATAATGGTAAAACACCTAGAGTTTATGGTAAACGATTTTTTTTGCAAAATAATATAATAAAATATTATCTCATAAAATAGATCTAACATGGATTCACCAAAAGGAAATCTTGCATCACTAATCTGATAACCGTTTTTTGGAGGATATTACTTGTTGTCTGGATAAAAGAAAAGGTGTGAATTTAGTATACTTAGATTTTTGGAAGTTTCTTGATGAAGTGCCACACAGAAGGTTAGTTGAGGTGATCACATAAATGTTGTGGAAAGAGCAATGCATTGGATAGAAGAATGGCTGGATTGGAGGAAGCAAAAAGTTATTGCTGAAGTCCAATCAACTAGAGTTTTATTAGAAGTGGTGTAAGTCGAGAGTCAGAGCTTGGACCTTTCCTTTTTCATATTTACACTTATGACTTTGACAGGGCACAATTAGTAAATTTGTAAAGTTTGCTGATGAAATGGAACTATTGGGTATTTTTAGGTGTATTGATCATTTTGTTGTACTACGAAATGGCTTGGATATATTGGTAAGTTAGACAAATAGGTGGGAAATGACCTTTTAGTTACAGTAAGATGATATAATGAGTAGTTGTAATACACGAACTTTTGTGTGTTTAACGACTTGTATTTTTTATATATGCATGTTAGTCTTTCACCCGCAGCTAGTAAATGCTGGTGACAAAGGATAGTTACAAAGTTATTTTCTTTTTGATTGCTAATACAGCTGTGTGTTTTGGTAGTTTTTTCCAGTTTATACAGTTTTGACTTCTTTTTGGTTAAGTTAGTTATATATATATACTATATATATATATATATATATATATATAGGGTTATTATAAAGTTAGTTTGTTTATTTTAGCTGTATAACCTAATTCTTTATCAGAAACTATAATGTTTGAGGTATCAACTAATGAGACGATAGGAAAGATGATAAAATGTCAAAAAATATTTACATCAGTGGGCACTTTAGAGCAATGTACTGTATGAAAACAGGATCAAACATTTCAGGATTTATTCTGCTATTAGAAATTACTTCTGGCAAGCTTATCTCTGAACATCAGAATTGTTCTCATAAAGCACTACTGTAATTGTAACAACACTGGTGCAATATCAAAGTAATAACGACGTAAATGCGGCGACCAGAGAAGACCGTGCAGAATGGGGCTCATGGGAGGTTTGTGAAAATTTAACAAAGAAAATCGGTTATAGATGTAACTTCGAACATGTTATCATTCTTACAATTCAGAGAAGATGAGTTTTGAGTAAGATAATTTTCATGCAAGACAAAGCTCCGTCCCATTGGGATGTATGCTTTGAGGAATCGAGTAATACAGAGATATTTTCCACATACGTAGCCAATCTCAACTCAATTCAGTTTTTTTTTCTGATTCAAGTAAGTACTATGTATGAACTACCTTACATTTTCACCTATATCTCTGTCCAACAGATCGAATTTCACCGGGTGAAGCCGGAAACACAAGATTATCATGGTGACACCAACAACTTTGAACTTTACAATCCCAGACTTCTAAACAAAAACTTTAACAACGATATCAAATCTTTGTTGAACAACAGCAATACGTACTTAACGACAACCACCCCGCAGTGGCATAGCAGTAAGTCTGTGGATTTACAACGCTAGAATCCAGATTTCGATACTAGTGGTGGCCAGAGCACAGATAGCTTATTTTGTTGCTTTGTGCTTGACTTTAAAACAATCAATCAATCAAACAAACATAACGATAACCAAATTAAGTCGTTAAGTGTTATGAATCCTCACTCGCTATATCAGACCTGTTATTTGCTACATTAATACTCTCGCTTTAAAACTAGCATAGAACACACGGAATATTTTCAGAAATCTAACTGATTTTGTGGGATGGGATTGAAACCATGGAGCTTGTATAAATAAAAAACCCACAGAGATTCCGCATAATACCAGAATTGTTTCGTTTTGTATATTTGTAGTTTTTCTACTAGTTTACCGGTAAAACTAGCATAAAAATCGTTAACTGTATTATTGTACAAATAAAAAGTAGTAAACC
>NW_013665798.1:198261-202820 GCF_000517525.1 Limulus polyphemus | reverse complement strand
TGACAAACAATAATAACTCCTTGCTTACATCAGAAATATTTCAAATTTAATGACCAAATATGTAAATAGAACGACGGGTTAGTTATGGGTTCTTCCTTTCTCCTTTACTTGCAAAAGTATTAATGGATAATTTAGAAAAAAATAGTGATCAAAATAATACACAACATGTCAAATGTTGGTGTAGATATTTTGATGATGTGATTTTTGTCTGGCCAGACTCCAAACGTCAAACTTGATAATTTTGTAACTCTCCTGATTCACAAAACAAATCTATTAAATATACTAAGGAATATGGCGAAAACGGAGGCATTAATTTTCTAGACTTGAATATTGATATAAATAACGGCATACATGTCTTTTAAAGGGTTCAGAAAATCTTTCACAGCGGTATGTTTGCGGACTTACAACGCTAAAAACCGGATTTCGATACTCGTGGTGGGAACAACAAAGATAGCCCATTGTGTAGCTTTGTGCTTAACTAGAAACAAACAAATAAACCGACTTATAGTGACATCATCATACATGCTTCTTCAAGTCATCAAATTTGCCGTTTTTCCTAACTTGTTACACAGACTTATCACTTTACACTTGTGATCTGAAGATTGTGAAACTAAGTTACAAACAATAAAACAAATTACTGTCAGTAATGGTTATACGGCTAAGTTAATTGACGTGTTGTTATTTAAGAGAGGTCACTAACTTAAAATCAATATACCCACTTACTGTACTAAATGACAACAACGACAGAAAGAAATAGAGTAAGATAAGCTAGAATGGGAAACATTCTCACAAAATGTATAACATGTTAAATAAATAAAACTTTAGGTCGGCGTTCTACAGTACGAACAATCTGGGTAAAATGCTTAGTAACAACAAAAACAACATCGCAAAATACAGCTAAAGTGGTGTTTACCAATTACCATGTTAAAACTGCAATATTATATATGTAGATCAGACAGGACGTTCCGTAGAAACAAGAGTTAATAGGCATTCAAGAAGCTGGAAACTGGGAGGGAAAATGGACTCAACTTTTGCATCATATCTTATAGAAACTGAACATGGATTTGATTTAAAAACTGAAAAATTTTACATGTCTGTGAGAAAGGTAAAGAGCTAAATATCTTGAAAATTTTATAAAAACGAATTTAGACAAAGCTCTAAACGACCAAATCAAGATAAGCTCCTCCTCACTTATGATCCCATTTGCTTCAGGGTGAGGGCCAAAGCTTCATCCGGTTCTTTGGTTAAACATTATATACATGTATTCATTTACAAACTAGTTCAGTGATGATGCCTTTACTAGCAAAACTGCGGCCGTAATAAATGAAATATTTCTGTAATATACAATTATTTTTGATTTCCTCAATTCTGTAACCAAGTACCGACGATTTCAAGTTCTAATTATACGAATTACTTCTTTTTGTTCTACCTAAGCTGTTTCAAAAGATACTCAAGATACTGTTGCCCTCAACGAGTATCGTTAATTCAGGTGGCTCATTTATAATTAAAGTCATTCCGTCTTTCTGATTCTGTAGATACACAAGCGTCAAACAGAAGTTATCAACTACTTTTATTCGGGTTCTCTATAGTCGTATTGGAGTGTTAAAGGAAAATTAATTGTTAAATTAGAGTGGATTTTTTGGTCATCCCGTGCAAAAACCAATATATTTTTAATTTGAAACTTGTTTGCTCTAGGACACATTTCGCGGTCAAAATGTTTTTTTACTTAAATATTCGTTGACAAAAACAAAATTTTACACTTTCACTTGATGGGATATAAATATCCGATACTTGGATATTACAAATATTATCCTATCTGTCTAAATATATGAAAGCGTTATTTATAGCTAACGATAACCATTTAATGAATGAAAGCCAAAACTACATACTGAGAAAGGAATTACAAGTGTTTCGTGTCAAATTGGGTGCTCGTGTTTTAACTCAATGTACTTGTTATTTAAAACAAGATAACCTGACATACTTTATAATATTGGGCCATCCAGAAATACATTGCTGAGAACACACCACGAAACAATTTAATGAAGAGGCTGCTCTTGATGGTGTGTTGTACTTGAGTTTACATGCGCTAGCGCCCTCCATAGAACGGTTCTTGAAAAGGAAGGTAAATTTCACGAACTTTCACCTAATGGGAAACGAACCATATAATTACTTCAAGCACAGTGTCTGTTCAGTGTATAGAAAAATCGTCCTATTTACCTTCATCGTATTAGGAGTTTATGAAAATATCTAGGCAAGAATATATGTTGATATAGATAGCTAGCTAGGTAGATAGATAAATAAACATGATGTACATATTTATTTTTAATTTAGGTCATCGTATGAATTATTCCTCGACCGCGGAGATAGTTTCATTCATTTTACAAATGAGATATCGTTTAAAGATGCTATTATAAAATAAGCAAGTACATAAGTATAGAAGAGAGCCTATAGCTCATTTATTTTGCTCATATTGAGTTTTACGTTTCGTTCAGTTTATTCATATACATTTCACATAAATAAATGACTCTGTCAGTTTGAAAGTGGGAACCCAACTACATTTAAATTAGGATAAATATACAAGTGTCTTTGCTGTTATCAAATGAAAATGTAGGAATCATTTATTTCAGTTTATTCACTTAGTTTTGACAGAAATCTCATGACAACTGTAGAAGACTAGCAGCTTTCACTGTACATCTTCATGTGTTTATACTAGAACATATATTTGGCTTTAGACATTGAAAGATTTATTTATTTCAGTTGTTACATATCTTAACGAATTCGTAGCTTAGCCATGTGTGTATGTATAGTTAGCTGATAATATCCTATATTAAAATATGTATACAGTAAAGATGTTAAGTGTTTAGTAAAGAAGCGAAAAGAAACGCAAGAATAGTCTGGTGTCATTAAAAGGTTTGCTGTTTTGATTAGTGAATAACTTTGGAGAAATCGTTTTGAAACATTTTTGTATGTTTTTTGTCTTAAGCGCAAAGCTATTTGTGCTCTTCCCATCTCAGGTATCGAAACTTGATTTTCAGCGAAAACCTCCCCCAGATTTACTGACGAGTCACCGAGGGCCATTTTGAAAAAAAACAAAAAAAAACAAAAAAACAATACCTTGTCTATTTTGAGACTACCCGGGGTTTAAATGAGAGAAGTTAATGTAAAAAGATGATAATGAAAACTGCTTTAGCTCATTATTAAATTCACACATGTATATCAAATTTCAAACATGTTTGCTACTTAAAAATATATAAACACTAACAACATAAATAATTCATTAGATTTGTAATTTATTTAGAAACCCTTTGATCTAGATTTAATGAGTATAATTATTTTTTAAACCAACAGTGTAACGTTTTCTTCTTGAGATTATTTGAGATCTAAAATTTTCAGACAAGATCACAAGAACAGTGCCAAAAAACGAACTATTCAACAATAAAAGTATTTGCAGAAGTTTCAAAAGTATCACATTTCTATCGGGAAACATAATTTGTATAATTAATTACATAGACAATTAATTAATATGAAAAAAGGCATTCTTGAACTACAATCGTTTCTTATTTTAAATTAAATTAATCAAACCAGACATCAACGTTTTTTACTTGCGCAATAATTTATTTGTAAAGTTTAAAAAATATAAGTTAAAATTTTTTTAAAAATTCTACATGTTTCGGTGGCAATAATTTCACCATCTTCAGGTGAATAAACCACGAAGTACACATGAAGTTTCTTAGAAACCTATATACGTGTATAATCAGCATGTTTTTACAGTGGCGCTATTTACAACAACGAGTTCATGGTTTCTAAGCCTAAATCTCTATTTATATTCATTTTGTTTTTAACAATTTCTAAGGAATCTCTTATGGTTAGTTCATATTCTTCCGTTATCTGTTTAAGTATTTTTACATTATCCCAGTTAATAATGTGTAGAATTCGCCACATGTTCCGCCAAAGCGGATTCACCCGTTTTTAATCTATTCACCGCATTTTGATGTTCTTTTATTCTAAAATTTTAGTTCCTACTTGCCAATATAATTTAGACTCCAAGTTCCGCCATATTGTTGATAACAAAGAGTCGTCAACACATTTGGTGGCCAAGTTTATTGTTAAAACTATTGGTCGCCTTTATTAGATGAAAAAACCCGAACAACTTTTATATCAAAACAAAACATTTATTAAATGAAATAGTCTCCATTCTTACCAATGATGCTTCTCCATCTCACAGTCAGGTTATTAATACCCTGATTAAAGAAATCACTTGGCTTTGAAACCAACAACATGTCGATGTCCTCTTTAACACCTTCCACATTTGCATACGTTTTCCCATTCTGTCCAAAAATGATTCACGTGCATTACGCGCCAGAAGAGACGAAGCAACTTTCACACGTTGAAAACGATGATCACCGGAGAGTTCGTGAGGCGCCCAAACACCTTCTTTATGGAGTTTTCCCATATTCTTTAGATGTTTACGTATTGTTTCATGAGAGACAAGCAATTTCAGGGCCATTTCATGAGTGTATTGCCTTGGTTAGACTCAACAAGCGTCTTCAGAGCATTAA
>NW_013665798.1:191525-197621 GCF_000517525.1 Limulus polyphemus | reverse complement strand
AGTTACCTGAGCGAAATCTGCTGAACCAGCGTTGACACTTACGAACGTTCAAAGCATTTTCATAAATTTCTTTGATATTCTTTGTGTCTACAGAGGCGTTGTTTCTCTTCTTGTATTCAAACTATAAGGGATTAGAGTATACTAAACTTTACACATTATATAGGTTACACTAACGTGACGCTTATGTGGCTCGTTTAACTATTATACATGATGTAAATTTGTTGGAAGATGGTTGATGAAAGTGTTCCAAAACGCGACATTAATTTCATGACGACCTAATATATGATATTGTAAATTCAACAAGGTTGTTTGTAATTAAAAGTTATTTTAAGGTAGGTTTGTTTTGAATTTCGAGCAAAGCTACACGAGAGCTATCCGTGCTAGCCATCCCTAATTTAGCAGTGTAAAACTAGAGGGAAGGCAGATAGTCATCACCACCCACCGCCAACTTTTGGGCTACTCTTTTACCAACGAATAGTGGGATTGACCTTAATATTATAGCGCCCCCACGGCTGAAAGGACGAGCATGTTTCGTGGGACAGGGATTCGAACCCGCGACCTTCAGATTGCGAGTCGAGTGCCCTAAACATCTGGCCATGCCGGGCCTTTTAGGTAGGAAATAACATTTAGAAACAGAATTAAGTTTTGTGTATGGGGTCATCCTTATCATCTTTGTTAGCGGACATTTTCATGTTTTAGGTCGAAACTTGTGCACTAAAAACATCGGTGATAAAACCCGAAGTCTGGGTAAGGTATGTGGATGCCACGTTTCTGGTCTGGCGATATAGTAATGAATCGTTAATTGAGTTCCAAGGGCATCTTAATTCGATCAGCCCTACCATACAATTCACTTTAGAAGTTGAAGATGAGGGTTGTTTAAACTTTTTAGAGGTTTCTGTTAAAAGAGATGGGGCTTTCTGTCTACTTCTGTATACAGGAAGCCATTTTCAGTTGCTATGCCACCGCATGTGAGATTGTGTCACCCATGGTCACAAAAAATGTCCTAATATTTGTTTTTTTTTTACTCAAGAACTATGTTTTACGTATTACAATCGTTTCACTTTGAATAGTTAGTTTAACAGCAATCTGTAGACATTTATACATGAGATTAAAAAATTCACTGTATTGTATAAGAAGTACAATTTAACTCTCTGATGTGAGAGCTTCTTCGTTTCCACAGAATACACTGAGGGCTTCCTTCTTGGAAATGGTGTTTTTTTATGGCTTTAACAATCTTATCATACGAATTATTTCCTCTGAAAACCTTATGACAATTACATCTCCATGGCGGCTTTTAAATGGTCGAGATTTCACCGTCAACCAGATGAACAGGTCATAAACACGTTGATATAAGTTATCTAGCTTATCTGTCGCTATACATGTGCAAATTTTCATCTAAATCTTATATAGACAATTTCGGACACTAATCACACCCATTCTTTGAAAAATAGTATATCTTGGTTTAAAGAGTTGTATATAAAATAGGTCTTTATTTCTACTAACATACATGAATAAACTTAATCTAAATGCAAATTTAATAAAGATCTTCAAAGCAACTGATGTTTTCTATGGAAATAAACGGACTATTTGATAATAAAGTATAATACAAAGTGTTAAACGTGCCTTTTTCTAGTTCAGAAAAATTAACCGATTTTAAAGTTTGCTTGGATTAAGATAATCATTTCAAGAGGGATTATATTTTTCAAATGTATTTTAATTTAACGTAATAGAAGTTAACGAATTTGTTTGTTTTTAGGCAAACTCCGGATTTTAGCTTTATAAGTCCGTAAACTTATCGTTGTCATACATGTACATAATAGTTTTTGTAAGGTAAAGATAGCCCAGATATTTCTAGTGTGTAAAAACCTCCTGTTTGATGAAAATGATTCACTTATTACTATTGTTCGTTGATGGGAGGAAGAAATTATCCAGCAATTATTTACTACTGCGTAAATGATAGCATACCGTTAAGAATTAAAATATATTAATTACTAATACCTACTTGACTGTTTTTAGAGATAAGGAGGCTTAACATTTGTATATGTTGAATCAATATATATATATACGTTCATTAAAATACTAGATTATGAAAGAGAAAACATCTTCATTGTTAACCATAGAGCAACGTTTGCCTAGACACTTGCGTGATATTCAAAATGCAAACAAATTAGATATCATTTCCTCTACGCCTAGTGAGTGCTAATAGCTGAACAGCAAAAAAGAACGGCCATGATCTAGTATTTAGCGTGTAGGAATGTAAATCAGCGCGCCCATGGTTCGTGTCCCATTGCCACAAAGTCGTGCTCTACACTTTGGGGCCGCAGAAACCACTGCAGTTAATTTGAGATTTCAAAAACTAAGGGCTACTATCATTAGTTTTATCGGACGGTTTTATCAAGATATAATTACCTTGTATATCATTATGATACAAAGTACTAACTTTAACTTATTTATCCATTAAGCGTAATTTCTGTATCATCCAATATTAAGTAAACATAGAGTAACGTTATTAATGCATGCACTACAACGTGATCATTTTTCTTTGTCCTAGAAGCAACGAGTCACCAGAAACCGAAGTAATAGGAGCCTTTTTTGGCTCTTTGAATCGATAAAAGATGGTTTGCCATTTTTATAGCACTCTAACAGCTGAAGATGCGGAACGTGTTCGACAGTATCATGTCTCGAACCTTGGACTTTTCGACTTACAGTCCGGCTAAATAACAAAAAGGTCCGAAACACTCAGACTCAAAAGCAAGTAAGTGATGTAAAGAGAAGCAGTAGATGATGACGATTCATGTACGAAGCAGTTAGATATTTGAGAGTAACGTGACGTCAATTTACAACAATTGAACTACATACACAACGTACGATTTTTACGGAGTTACGTAACGAAATTTGTCTTGACTATCGTCTTTAAAATAATTAATTGTTAAATACTCTTGTTATGAAAACTAAATAATCATTAAATATCAGATCACTAAATGAACTAAATAATAACTGTTACACTAAACGGCCTTGTATATCCGGCAGTAAAGGAAAACATTACTCGCCTCGCAAATAGGTTGCTGGAAATTCAGGATATATTCGTGTCACCTCTAATTTGTATTCTATTGACTTGAACAGCTAACACTGATGTATTCTGAAATAAAAGTCAATTATCCAGTCAACTTGTCTGTGCACCTGAGTCTAGAAAGTGCAATAATTATGAGTGTGTGCTCTATTACAATAAAGCTCACGTTCAGAAAAAAACATAAAGGCACATTAGAAAAACAAAAGTAAAACTAAACATGTTCTATCCCAAATCACGTCGTTCCTCGACAATAGAAATGGGTTCAAAAATTACATAGTGTACCTAATGTTCTTACTAAGAGATATTCCCAGGTAATAAATCACTAATGGATCAATACTTTTTGGAAATTTCAATGGAAATGCGCAGACAGCTATGATTAGGATATGTAAACAAAACGCTCATTCGCTAATTCTTTATGAATAGTCATCGTGTTAAGTTTAATGTTCCCATTGGAAATATCGTGAGAAAATTTATGAGAGCTTTATATTCCCACTAGGTATTCAAGATCTATAGAGCGTGGAAATAAAGCACTTTTAAATTGTTTTACATGAACTTCTAAATTCAGTTCTTTATTATTGATAAGAAAACACATCACCATATGATGAATAAGTGACTATCATTTTAATTAACATTTCATCATTTGTTAAAAGATAGGATGCGTCAAGAAACGATAGGTAAAATAGGTTAATTTATTTAACTAGCTATTTTTATTATCAGCACATTTACTGACGTATAAATCTTTTCTCATTTATTATTACATCATATTTCTAACAACAGTAACTTATAGGTGTAAAGAGGGTGAACATAATTGAAATTATAAAGATATTCAATGATATATATAGCTATATATCAAGCATCTGAAACTATTGATTTAACCATCTAAAATGTCCATATACCTGATATAAATAAAGTATTAGATTCGTTCGTTATTAAACACAAAGCTACGCAATGGGCTATTTGTACTGTGCCCACCACGAGCATAAAAAAAACGATTTTTAGCGTTATAAGTCCAGAGACTTACCGCTGAGTCACTGGGAGCTGGAGAGAAAAATAATTTAAACGCATTTTCTATTTCTTATTTCATAATGTATTTTACAACTTTTTCTGCACTTAAAAGTACTTCTCCTTTATTAATGCAAGAATGCAGCGAAATCACCAGGTAACGAAAAATACTAAAATGTAAAAGAAATATTTCGTTAGGAAATGGCTTTATAAAAACATTAATAAAATAGAAGTAACATATAACATGTTATTTAGCTACTTGTGTTTTAAGTTTCTTCATGCATGAACAATAAGGTAAATAACAAACTCGAACAGCTTAATTTTTATGGCGAAACATATTTCAAAACATTAGTCTTAAGGTTACCCATAATGCCAGATAAGTGAAAATATAACCTATGTTTTGTTATTCGCTCAATTATTTGTCTTCGGAAACAGTGTAAGTACAAAGAAATTTAAGTGATATAGAATCTGTATAAATGTAAACAGCTCCAGAAGATGATCATACTTTAATTAAGTATCGGTTTATTATTTCAACTAACATTTAGATATTTCAGTGAACTGCATCATTTATTTGTAAAATTCCAAATTGATTTATGAATTTCTGCTACTTCATCTAGGAGAAGTAAGCCAGCAAAAAGCAAAGAACGATAACACCAACCTAAACTTACCAGTATATTGAATATTTGGCCAAGAAATGTTGTATGACTGAGAGTTATTTAGATAAAATATTAAACATGATTCATTTTATCTCAGATCTCCTTCGTTGCTAAGTCATACATTTGAAGGTTAATACAACTAAAATTAGAGATTCGATCTTTGTAGTCGGTGCATCGCAGATAACTCATTGCTCAGCCTTGTGCTTAAACAAAATAAACAATTAAATATTCCAAACCAGTGTAATAATCTATTCTTGTTCTTATTATCCTTCTAGAACAATCAAGAACAATGTAAGAAACAATGTCGAAGATTATACATTAAATTTTGCAAAATTAATATGAATAATATGTATTGATAATATACAAAATGCGCAAAGTTTTCACTGGAGCATAAGAAAATCTTTGTATTTCTCTCCAGTTTGTCTGAATTTCAAATGGATGAACGTAGAATAAAATTAAAAGTTTTGGAACTACCAGGTTTTGCATCTCCAATGTTATCTTCGCCATAATATGAAAAACAACACGTTTCTTTGCTTTTATGTTTTGATAAATTCGAAAGTTTAAGGGCGTACAATTGTATGTGTTACTTGTATTTTATTTTTATCTTGAATTGTAATACATGCATATAACTGTCTCGGTGTTTGTATAGTGAAAGTGGTTACAATCTGTTTCAGGTACTACAAAGCTGGACCATTTTTTGTTAACACAAACATTAATTTTTTTCTGTTGTAGAAATCTCTAGGAGCAAAAACGTACTAGCCTGTATAAAATACAGGGTTGTTCACTTCTAATCGTGTAAAGTGGTATTCATATGACATCAGTATCGAAAGACAACATTCACAAATCCTATATTAATTTACGTTGTGTGTTTGTTTGTCCGCGAACTTCTTCCACAGTTTTGACGGAATCAGGACGAAACTTGACAGGCGGACTCGGGATGGTGCAGGGTGTGTCTTTATCTATGTGGTGTAGCCCTTTTACTGAGGGGAATAAAAAGCTCATGGAAGATCACCCAGGAATGATGGAGGGTTCTAGGAGTAGATTTTACAGAGTTGCTGAACCTGAATATGACATCGGGTTTTGAGTTACTAAGCCCCATTGGAATTCCAGGGCACAATTTTAAAACTGTATTTATATCCCTATTAAAAGGTAGTTGGACCAAATGTGACATAGGTGCTCAAGTACCACAGGCGTGTGTCCTAATGGAGTTTGTTTTTGTGCAATGACCCATTTGGGGTAGCTATATAAGTAACTAATCTGAGGGTCGCGGGTTCGAATCCCCGTCACACCAAACATGCTCGCCCTGTCAGCCGTGGGGGCGTTATAATGTGACGGTCAATCCCACTATTCGTTGGTAAAAGAGTAGCC
>NW_013665798.1:177801-190525 GCF_000517525.1 Limulus polyphemus | reverse complement strand
CGAAATTCCAAAACAAACAAACAAACAATATAAGTAACTAGGGAAATTGGGGAGCTTGATTGTTACACTGGGGCTACTATGAATCAAGGATGGGGCTTTGAACCCCGTAGAGGAGACCAGATATTTTAGACTATATTGGTATTAAATGCCTGTGATTATATGACACTGCATTGTGAACATTTGACAAAATTAAATCAATAACTTTGGCGGAAACAATGTTTAAAACTGTAAAAGGTACCATGGGAACCTCTATACATTCTGCTTGGTTTGAACAGGTTGAGTGGATTGATATATCTTGCAAGCAACTTGTGTACACGTCACTTGTGTCACTTTTCCAAACGGAAAACCTTCTTGGTTATGTTACATACTGTTACCTGGAGAATGTGAACGGCTTTTGCCAGTGACATATGTATTTGTGGATTCTTACCTGTTACAAGGTTCTGCATCCATGGTAAGGGTAGGGCTTGTTATGAGTCTCTTTCTGGATGATCCTGGTAATGGTTGGAGACGGCTTGAATGATCCTGGTGTTGCTTCACATTTCTTTGTTTTCGTAAGCCATTAAACAGAAAAAAGATATCTCCATCTTGGAAATTTCAGTGTGTCTATCTGAACAAACCTTTATGATCTGAGTGTATGATTATATTACGCCGGAAAAGGCTGTTACATATCCTTCCCAAAAGCGGCCACTTTCTGGTGACATCACGATACCCACGAAATACCAAACAATGTCAAAAGATAGTTCTGGTGAATACCATTCCACCGCAACTTTATATAAGCTGTGGTCGTCCCGTGATTTGATAATTTGTATATTTAAAATCGTATTCAGTCGTCTTAACCTATCTTAGATACATTCACAAAAATATCATTGGCTTTTGATAAACATAATATTATTTAATTATTATATAAATATACTCTCAATACACTTTATCTATGTTCAACAACTAATAATGTTTCAAAGGCATAATGATAGAACGTTATCGTTAAACAGTAACTACTAAATATTTAATTTTCTCACCGCAGTGTTCTTTAGCCCTCAAAATATACCAGCTCTCTTTGTAGCTCATCTGATAAGCCTTAACATTGGTTAGAACTGGAAACTTCATTGACTATTCAACAGTTTGTGTTGCTTATAGGGAGCTTATGTATTGTACTCATCAATCTAAAAGATACAGAGCTACTTGTTTCCACACCCCACTAAAAAGATTACGAGCTTATACATGCCTGTCAGCTTTCAGTAATCCTTTTATAAGAAAAGACTGCTAAGGACTCGAAATTTGGAAGAGAAGTTTTAATCTTCTTAACACGATTTGTTTTTCATATAAATGTTTTGCAATGAAATATGTGTTAGTTAATAATCATGAAGTCAGGGACGAATAACTTCTTTTTTTAAAATTTGCTGTATTTTTTGCCATGGTTATAGAAAATGGAGAGATGGATTTATTTCACATTGTAAATAGATATTCATAACTACCGTACAATGTGTTTAGAGCATTAGTAAGATAAAATATTTCATGTTGGTAATAATTAAACATAGAAATATTTATTTTTATTTTGACGAAAGGATCAAACACTCTTTAGTATAGCAGGGACGGTTTAGCTCGAGAAAAATTTCGGGATGCAAAGATTGACAGGGACCCAACATGAGAAAGCGACTGAGGGTGAGGGGCTTGTAAGAAATGCAAGCGTTGGAACTGAAGTTAAAATACATATTATAGCATATTTATTTTACACGTGTTGTCAGTAATGCACAAGGACGTCATAAACTAAAAATAACTTTGTTATAGTAACATTGATAACATTGAAAATACTCAAGTATTCTGACGATACACACACAAGTAAAATGATGATGGCGTGAGGGAGACCTGTAAAACATAAAACCTGAGAGATATCAACCATTAGCTCTTCTGGCTATTCTGTCCCTGCTGTAAAATTATTCTACATAAGGTATTTGATAAAAGATTTACAAAGGTTGAGGTACTTATTGTTTTTTTTCTGGTAGATAACCGTTATATTTTAATCACTTTTGTTTGTCCTGGCACAACATAATATTTTATTAATAGTTGTTTTCTCAAACTTTCAAACGTAATCTATTCGCATGTATCAAAATATGTAGAACGCGTTTTGTACCAACGGGGCGAAAACAATGAATCCTTTCTAACTACTGTGCGTTGCCTGAATCCTTTGAAAGTAAGATAAACTTTGTAGCCGTACAACAGAAAATCTTGTGTGATTAAACTTATTTTCGATAATTTTTGCAAACAAACAATTAATTGATTGATGTTGCCCATCGGTGGCTCAGAGGTGAGTATAACGCTAAAACTCGGGTTTCGATACACACGGTGGGTGGGTGGGGCACCGGTTGTTCCCTGGCTAACCTTGTGCTTAGAAAAATAAGGAAACAAAAATAAGCTTTTCTATAATATGTTACTAGTTTCTTACAACAGGTTTACTTGTTCTTATCCAGGTACCTAACATAAATATTCACTCAACCTTTCTCTAATGATCGGTCAACTAGGACACAAAGAAACTGTAAATGTTTTAATTTGCAGAATATAAAACCAGTATCCGAAAGACCTTAACGCTTCTCTTGTTTGTTCAACGTTCACTTTTTTCAAGCTTTAATATCACATTCAAACCCCCATAGAGGCCCAGCAGTAGGTCTGCGGACTTACAACGCTAAAAACAGGATTTCGATACCCGTGATGGGCAGAGCACAGATAATCCATTGTGTATCTTTTGCTTAATTACAAACAAATAAAACATCTTCTGAAATATGTGAGTCTTGTTATTTACGCAAAATTAAAAATTTTGTATTTTTAATATCTTCCAAATCGATCTTCAATCATTTCTATTAGACGCGAAGTAGACAGTATAAACTCTCTCTCTCACACACACACACATACACACACACATATATATATATATAGAGAGAGAGAGAGAGAGAGAGAGATAGAAGGAGAAAGCTAGGAAGAGGAAACTTTCAACTTAAATAGAATAGATTATGCATACGTATGTATGTATTTAAACAGACTGTAAATAAGCTTCTTTATTTTATATTCATGTTTTACGTTGCATTTCAAAAAAGAAGGATAAAATTAACCTATGTACTCTACAGGTGGGTTGCACTTAGGAAAATGATAAAATAATGAATTTGACTAATCTAAGCAGCAGCAACAGTGCTAAGCATAAAGTTCAGTTAAAGATGATTAAATATTCATGAATGTTCTGTTAAAGATAATTAAACATTCATGAGCAAACAATCAGTGATGAGCAAAGTGGTGCAACAAGCCGAAATCATCTACATATTTTACAACATCTCCTAAGTGATTTGTTTATTTTGACGATAAAGCACAAGCCTAAAGTGTCAGTTTCTATTTTGTGGTGTTAATAAAATTTATTTTGTTCATAAAAATAGACTGACAATGTGAAGAGAGTCTATAACTTTAGGTCTAGAGAATAATACTGTACACTAACTATCAATCCCCGTCACACCAAACATGCTCGCCCTTTCAGCCGTGGGGGCGTATAATGTGACGGCCAATTCCACTATTCGTTGGTAAAAGAGTAGCCCAAGAGTTGGCGGTGGGTGGTGATGACTAGCTGCCTTCCCTCTAGTCTTACACTACTAAATTAGGGACGGCTAGCGCAGATAGCCCTCGTGTAGCTTTGCGTGAAATTCAAAACATACAAAATAATACTGCATTAGGTAAATAGCGTTAAAATAGTTATAAAATACTATTTTGTGATTAAATGGAATAATAGAAAGGAAGTTAGCAATGCTACATGTAAAAAGCTTTGAATAAAAAACAATATTTTGCACTAACAGAAACGCCGCCCGGAGGGTGGCTGTTTGTACTAGTTCCTGCGTTTGTTGAGCCTTCGGCCCAATTACTTTAGTCTGACAATCTCAATCAATAGAATATACGTAAACTTTTGTGCATTTTATTACTGACTAAAAACTTCTTGAGATACAACATTGCAAGTTTTCTTATCTGCTTCGTTTGTGAGTATGAACATGTTGTCAGGCGACCCAGTTCTTGACAATGCCACATACATCATATCAAGTGTGAAAGCCTCAGAGTTGAAAGTCTGACTTTGACTTTTGTTGATGGTCATACAGAAGCTTGCCATAACAGGACATTGAAGACTCCTCAATATGAATAACAATGTTATTTCAGCAGGAACAATTGCAATTCTGAGAATACACGCCAATTCTCCTTTAAATTTTCAAGTGATTATTTTGGTTTGAAATAAATATGAGCAAAGACTCATAACTACACATCGGGTGCCGTTTATCACTCTGGATAGATTCAATGATCTCAAAATCATGATTGGTGCTCCTTGTTTCAGTAAGAGACGATGTAGAGGAACTCCAGAAAAAATTGTTGAGTACAAGAATTTCGTTAGGTAATGCACTGCTAATGAATCTTCCACAGAATCACTTGACTTGAGGTCCTTCATCTCACCTTACAGTTCTCTCATGAGACTGAAATTCTGGACACGTATTGTATAGTTCAGAGGTTATAGGATGCACCTTTCAGCCAGTGAGTCAAAATCTGTGTAGTTCTTTTTCAGATCAGGAAAGACGTTTTGTTTCATAACTTCAACGGACTTAATAAAAGGGCCAATCTTATCTGGTGATAAATAACATCAGGCTGCTGAACAACAGGGATTTCTCTATTGCCAACTTTCATTTATATTTTCGAAAATATTTCTGTTCGAGGATCACAAGTCATCCTTGCTTAAACTTGAACATATTTCCAGATGGCGGACTTCTTCAAGGAAGCATTCACAATGTTGCCTCTGGTTCCATTCTTGGCAGCTGGAAGGATTTGACGGATATTTCCAAATAACAGATGGTACACCATTTCCCCATATTTTCCTAAGTGAACGATCGAGTGCCTTGAATGCTGATCGGTTGGTAATGGAAGTCTCACCTACAATAAGTCCTTTAACCATGCAAAAGAGATTTGCCATTGCTGTGCTCTTCTTAATTCAACACATTGGCATATCTGTCTTGTAGAGATTCAGTGAAATTTTGAAGGTGCTATGAAGGGTGCAACCTCCATTCAGCAGTGTCGCAACAACGCCACTTGATGCAGTTGACATAGCAACACCATTACCTGCTCTGATTTTGCAGAAAATTCAAATAATCAAGCATGTTTTACCTGATCCTCCAGGTGCATATGACACCACCATGACCAGACTATACAAGGTCAGTGAGTTTATTATAGACAAGCATTTGATCTGGAGTAAGATTGGGCTAATTTTTTTAACAAAGACCAGCTGCTCTTGAGCATTGAAATCTGTGACCATCATAAATACCCTTGTCCTTGATTCACTGTTAATTCTCTGACTGTGGAAGACCATATGTTTTGAGCTTCATGCCACCAATGCTTACTTTGTACTTTTCTCGCAATATCCAGTAGTGTTTCATTGTACATGGCATCATCAAAAGTGAAACCGAAGTTCTTTCTGACATATTGTTGGCGAAATAGGATATGCTCAGTAAAGCAATCCCTAAAGCTCTGCCAAAGTTGTTTTGTGCTACTTGGCTCACAGTAGGTAAAGATCAAACAAATAGTGAACGAAGTACTGAAGGTGAGCTACAACTGTTGGCTTCTGTCAATGTGTTGTACAAATGTTCATCATCTTTCAAGAGCTCCAGCATTAGGCAGGCTTCTCTGCACGTTTCACATTTCACCCCATTGACGCTTTTTAAATCTTCAAAAGACTCTGGATCCTTGGCACGATGTAACAGCATTTGGAGGAAAATAATTCTCTTTGTCTTGGATTGATAGTGTACAATCGACCAATAACACTTGCTTGTTTCACATTATAATTGTCTGTTTCAGTACCTCATTTGTGCCATTGCCATTTTTTGGCAATTGCATTCCACGTGTAGAACTTTGGTACTTGAAAATAAAAGAGTTCTATTGCAAAAGGATCCTCCTGCAAAAGATGAAAAAACTTTGTCAGTTCAGTTTTTGGAGGCTCTGCCATGGATCTTCTTATGGCTTGATTCTCTGTGTAGCATACATGATGACCATTTTTAAGGTGACTGCCAAATGCAGAAATGGGAATTCCAGAATCCTTCACGCAGCTTCACTTGAACCTACAAATCTTCCAGTTTGAAATTCTAAAATTTCATCTCTTGACCGGTTTTGTAATGCAAAGACAGCTTAGACACATCCATTCTGTACATATTTCAGTATATACTTAATTGCTTTCACCAACATACAGAGTTTTACATTGATGTGGCAGTTGAATTGGCGTGTAAGGTAAATATTGTATAGAACAATCCACTTGTTGTTGATTTCTCGATCGACATATGATCCACTGAACTTCATCTTTATTTTTGCACTGTTTCCTCCATCACCGCTATCTCTCCTACGATATAGTGGATAACCATTATGTGATTGTTTTGTTCTAGCTTTGAGTGGCTTGGGAAAATGATTTGTACATTTGTTATGAATCATGCCAGCGGAATGTGGATTGATTACTCTACAAGGACCATCAACTATGTTTACTAAAATAATGCGATGCAGATATGAGTCATCTTCAGGGTTTCGTAATTAAGTTGATATGACGTCATCAATTTGTTCAGCCATGATTTTATCCTCTGACATTAGTCACATCAGTAAATGGAGATGGGACAATTCTCTTTTCTGGAATTCAATTGAATGTAGCCAGGCAATTAGTCGGCCAAAAATCTTGTCTTTTGTTAACATTTGCATAAGTTTTCTCACTCTGCTGGAACTCAAGTGCCACAATATCTGTTCTGTCTTCAGGAGATTGGTTTGGAAGAAGGCTGTCAACAATTTCTTTCCATTGTGGATTTGCTGTTATTGTGATAAAGAAATCTGGTCTGCTATAGATCCTCACATATCTCATAGCATCCTTCTGTTTCTCATGTAGGTAGCGTGGCCCACCAGTGAAGGAGGATGGCAGAATAACTTGTTGGTCAGTTTGATTCGGATTTCCATCAGCTAACAATATACTGTCCCGAAGCTCTTGATAATAGTCTGTTTGGAGTGTCTTTTGTTTTCGTCGAAGGTACTGCAAATGCTCAGTCTCAACCTTGACATACTGATCAACAACATACATTTGGAATAAGTAATCGTTGGCCCTTCAGGATAATGGGTGCATCTGGTCTTACCATAATTCAATAGGAATAGTATTACACACATGTAAGTTTCTTGCTATATTCCCTTTAAAGATAAATGTTCCAATCATCTGAACCGTTCCATAGAAGTAGAGGATACTGAAGAGCACCATAGCTCCAATGCAGCTCTTAAATTCGCTCCAGGCTTTCCTCTTTGTGGCGCAAAACAATTTCACTGGTTTCAGCATTTTGGTCTGACATCAGCACAACAATTTCATCTAAGGATGGAGAATTATCTCATCATTCATATTCGCCTGGTGGTTTTTCTTCTTATTGATCACAACTTTCGGATCTGTTTCACTGCTGCCATACATAATTTCCCTTGCATATTTCAGGACCTTGACATATTTATTATGTTAATTAAGCAGAGCAGACAATTTTTCAACAATTTCCTCTTTCAGCGAATTGCACATGTTTATTCGTAACCGAACTTACTCCATTTGTGAATCACTTAAAAAACTTTAGGAACTGTCAAATCAGTCCGATGTACAAAGAAGCAGTTAGTCCAGTTATTCCAACCAGAGACTGTTGGCTAATGACAACCTATAGATGTCATATTGACAATATAATTGTAGTTGCGAATGTTGGCCAAAAAGTGCTTGGATTCAGCTCACTCCCCCATGAATAAGTCAAGTAGAAAATCAGGAGCAACTGGCAAGTCACTGCGCTTCAATTTGCCATTCATGCAACACAATGATGAATATTCCCCATGAAACAGTAGTGCTGAACAATTCTGGCAGGAGAGACACATTTTATCGATTCTTGTTTTGAATTCAAAAGTTTCTATATCATAGTTTAAACCTGCAATATTTGAAACATTCATTTGAGCACTTCTGGCTGCTTAACAGTCTAAGAAGTTAAAAGCTTGTTCTTTTCTTTTTGGGTCAGGATCGTGGCGAGCTGAACGGTGTGCTTTTTTGTCACAAAATTGTCCCTGACTTCTTCTAACTGCATTTTGGCGAGCAATTTAATGTATTTCGGTTACTTCCTGGCATCTTCTCACTGGATCTTGCCTCATAACTAGGTAAGCAAGCCTATCTTTTTCTTGCTCTTTCTTTCTGTAACTTACATCCTGATGTTTCATTTTCTTTCTCAAGGTTTTAAATTTTCGCCATGATATGTCACTTTTCCGTTTGGCAATTTTTGACATCGTGATTTTCAATGTGTTTGATCACTTTTATTCATACTAAAATAAAAACTACTTGTGTAACTTTAGAAGTTTGTGATACTACAAAGTTCCTGCAAATTTGTATGCAATGAACTCTGTATAAAGGACTTGCGATTCCTTCGATCACAGAACAATTCAATTCATAACATATGTTTAAGTTCTCCAGCAGAAAAAGCAACTTTTCTTCTGAAATATCACAATGATTCTCCACTAAGAAGACTCACTTTTAAATTCTGTATTAAAGTCACTTTACCATAGTTTTAGAAGTTTTATTTTAAAAAATAATTTCGTTGATAACAATAAATGTACAAAATTAATGTGCATTATTAAGAAGGAAAAAAGCCCCATTTTTCCATTAAGAAAGCGATTTAGGAAAAAGTGTTATAAAATATGGTTTTATGATTTTTTAAATTTTAGCGAGGGCTTATTTTACAACATTTTACATTTTGGTGTGATATAAAGCTGTTATTGACATATTTCTTTAAAAAATGTGGACACAGGCACTAAATATCCTTTTTTCTGAGACGCCTAATTGTAATGAAACTTTGTTAGAAACTTCCAATTATGATGTTGAAAAATCGTGTAAAGTTTCATCCAAATCAGACTTAAATTGTGGGAGGAATTTTGTGGACAGACAGACGTTAGCTTATTATATATAGACATGTTGAAGTACCCGTCCTTTGTCCGGGTTATGAACTTAAAAAAATTGTGGGGGTGGATGCTATGATAACTTACGCAAAAATCCTAACTTTTACACAATTTATTTAGAACATAACATATTATTACAGTATTCATTATTAATAATATGGTTTTAGCCTAATACGGTATAGTTGTTGTTTGTGTTAGAGCAACACCACGTTGGGCTATCTGATGTGTTCACCCATAATATTAGCGTTGCAACTTCTTAGAATTACCGCTATTACACTGGGGGTATATTAACCTGATATAACAAATTACTTCTGAATTAATAAATTTATACCTGATCTGTGAAAGGATACAATAGTATAATATTTGAGTAATTATTTTTCTAGAAATTAAAGGTTTCATATTTATTATTCGTACATTATAAGCGTTATTTCATTTCATGTATTATTTTACAGGGGCTTCAGAGTGTCTCAATTTTGCAACAACTGTTCATAAAGGATAGAAGGTTTCAGTTATATATATATGCATCAAACCTACACCTGATAACTACAGAACGTTTGATTTCAGTTATATATATATATGCATCAAACCTACACCTGATTACTACAGAACGTTTGATTTCAGTTATATATATATATGCATCAAACCTACTCCTGGTTATTACAAAACGTTTCTAATGAAGTTAATAATGTAAGCTGTAGATAACTTAAGAACTACTTACATTTTACTTTATGTGTTGAACGCTTGACTAGCAAGTAGTAGAAAGTTTATTCCACACACCTGTTTCTAATGGAAATACGTTTGTTCCAACATTGTCTGCACACGTTATAACGAAAGAAAATGAAGAGGCTTTTCCTTTAGAATAAAACCTTAGACGGCTGTATTTACCCCAAACAACCATTGAAAGTGATGAAATATGATCGAGCACCACCTTAGGGTACTCCGTCAAACAGACACTTCCTGTATAGTGTTTTGAAGTGTCGTTTACTCACAAAGTAATCCTATATTTATCTATAACTTTCAAAAATAAGCAGCATTGAAATCCCTAAAATTCCTATATATATGTATATATATATAGGATCACTATGTGAATAAAAGACACTTTAAAATACTATACATATAATGTACTTTCCGCCACTAGATCTTATTCTTTCCATTTGCGATTGTCTAGGATTACTGATGAGAGGTGAAATTCCAGAAACCAGTGACAAGTGGTAAATCGAATGACGGATTAGGCTTCATATTTGTCTCTTTAGAAATCTCTTGCGTTTTAACATAACTCACTGTGATCTTTTTCTTTCTTTAACAGTTTTTCTTCGTAAATTGGCAGATGTCTAGTAAATGGAAATATTGCATGAATGAGTTTGAGTCTGAAAACACAAAATTAGAAGTCGTTTAACTTTGTATTTAAACTTTTCAGTTAACTATGTCTCGATAAATCCTTATCTGAAGAAAACTGATCTTACCTGTTTCTGAATCGAACAAATCGTTTCGTTTCCTGTGGACTAGAAAGTTCAGAACAAAGTCAGAGCTGGGCTTAACTAGAGAGACCAAATAAATTATTTTATAAAATTAATTCTTAGAATGTAATTAATTTATTGTATACATTCACGTTCGAAAATTTGGTTAATGTATTTCATATATTCTTTCATTGTGTTATATGGGCGTATTTTCATATAAATATAGTTTATCATCACAATAAGATCTTGGTTTTGACTCCATCACTAATTCCTTGCTGTTGTATTATGTTTTCTTCTGTAAATATTATGATCTTTATGCGTGTATTGTCTTTCTGGTTTCCAGTGTTTCCATTTATTTGTTTAGCTAGTTGTCTGAGTACACAAACAATAGATATATCTTTTTGTAACAACTTATATAAAAGTTGCTTGATTATATAGTGACTTGAAAACATGAACAACTAATCCAATTTACCAAAAGTAGTGATTGGGCTGGAACAGAATAAAATTGCTTTTGCTGCACAAACGAAAAAATAATCTACAGGTTTATTCAAACATGTGCGCCTTCAAATAATCATAACTAAGTTTTATATTTATCAAGAAGTAACGAAGATAAAAAGTAATTTAGATTTTTGAGTTTTCTTAAAAGAAATTCTATCAGTATAATTTTAATAAATAAGTTTGTTCCATTTATAGTTGTATCAAAAATTATCAAAACTCTTTACATAAATTAGAAAGTAAAATTTAGAGATTTATTTGCAACATTGGTATGCAAGCAAGTTAGGCCAGTTTGATAAAAATTATAATATCTTTTACATCATGGACATTTGTATTCGCACGACTGCCAATTAACTACTTAATACTTAAATAAATTCTCCTAACAAACGACACTTTATTTTCTTTTAAAGAAAACTTAAAGTTTAACAAATTGTTTCTAAAAATTCTGCATTATACTTGTTCTAAAGCTTTGTGTTCTGGTGTTCAACTAAAAATAAGATGTATACCTTCTCAGAACTCATAGATATTTTTTCATATTTTGCACTAACTTATTTTACTACCAAAATATATGTACAGTATTTTTCGATGTTGTTACTGTTGTTTCTCACTGAAGAAAACTAACAAAGTTAGTTTCAAGCAGGAAGTTTATTTGCTGTAGTAAAGAAATAATAAATAAATAGTTGTTGCCAATAAAGATGATTTTTCTTTTAAAAGAGATGCGTAAATAATTAGTAAGTCGATTGATGTGTTCGGAGGAAAACGAAGTTTCACAATAAAAAAGATAACGACACTTAATATAAACAGCATTATTTATTTATAACATAAAGGGATACAGATAAACGTTTCGGAATTCAACAGATTCTATCTTCGGCATCTAAAGCTTGCCATCCAACGTGAGCAAAAAATCCAAAGATACCTCAGAGAACTAAAAACGAAAATATCATATTCACATTTCCTATTCAAGAACACGCTATTTGAACAAATAGATGGCCTAGCGATGGGGTTCAACGTTAGCTAATATATTTGTTTCGTATCATGAACAGAAATGGTCTATAATTTACAGAAGGTATGTAGACGACACTTTTATTATTTTTCACAATAAGGATCACTGCTCTAAATTCTTAGAATACCTGAATATCATTAAGTTCACTTCGAGGTTGAAGATAATGATAATTTGCCTTTTTCTAACATCCTCATTAACTGCAACACATTGAATTTGGTATATTAACATACATAAAAGGAAGTATACTGGACTCCTTACACAATTGATCGACTTTATCTCGTTCCCGTACAAAAGATATTAGGTAACATGCTTATGAAACAGAGTTTATAACTTGTGTTCTACGTACTTTAATTTCTCTCATACAGGCTACTTTAAAACGTAACGGCTACCCACAACATTTAATTAAAAAATTACTAATACTTTTATAATTAAGAAACTCACTAATCAACCCAGACTACCAACCGTACCCGAACTTACTATATATTCTTGTCTTCCATACATTGGTAAACGAAGTTTCACTTTATAATTAAGAAACTCACTAATCAACCCAGACTACCAACCGTACCCGAACTTACTATATATTCTTGTCTTCCATACATTGGTAAACGAAGTTTCACTTTAAAATTAAGAAACTCACTAATCAACCCAGACTACCAACCGTACCCGAACTTACTATATATTCTTGTCTTCCATACATTGGTAAACGAAGTTTCACTTTAAAATTAAGAAACTCACTAATCAACCCAGACTACCAACTGTACCCGAACTTACTATATATTCTTGTCTT
>NW_013665798.1:172871-177092 GCF_000517525.1 Limulus polyphemus | reverse complement strand
AATATTACAATGAAAATAATATTTGTATGTGTTTTTCTTATATTCTAATTAGACTGGTTTACTTTCAATTCATGTCTGACTACTTTTGAAATTTCCCAAACCTTAGGTCAAACATCGGATTTCACAGGCCAAACCTTAAAATAAACTAACTTAATTAATATTTGATAACATTTCAGTACATTTCAATACAGGTAATAGAAATCTGCAGGAAAGCGATATATAATTATAATGGCAACAGACAACAAAACTAAATAAGTTAATAGTTTTAACAAAAAAAGTAAAGTTTTATGCATTTAGTCCAAAGTAATTTAACATTACTAAAAGTTTTCCGTTCTCTTTTCTTGTGATTGTGAAATGGATTTTTATAGAACAAAGCTTTAATTTTTTTTATATTTATGCTTGAAGTTTTATATATTAAATGAGGCAAACTAATACTGTATAAATGAACAAATTTATGTTCTTTTTTTCACAAGCGTAGGGCCTTTGGTGGCTAAGATCTTAAGTCTATCCCACGATACAGTATTAGTTTTCATAGTTATGAATCGGTAAATGTTTGTTTGTCTACCGAATATAGTATAACCCATTCACCTTTATACTTTTCAAAGTAAAATGTTTTACACACACATACTAACTACATCAAATTCCTTGTTCATAGCCAATTCATTTTTCTTTGAAACCTAATTACAAATATTTACAAAATTAATGTGAAATTTTTGAAAAATTGATGCTGTGTAAATAAAAGAAATATTTTACAAAGTTTTACTAAAGAATTTTACCGTAATTTGCAAGATAAACAATATATTTTCTGCTTTGATGAAGAAAGTATTTCAAAAACAATGAAACCGAATCTATTTATATCTATAATAATTGGGGCACGCGTCTTACCGAATTATCAGACTTTTAATGGAATTTTACCGATACACAGTAGTTTACTATTTTACAAAATCACTCAATGAAGGTCACATGTGTAATAATTTGTGTTTGTTTGTTGTTAAACACGAAGCTACACAATGGGATATCTGTGCTGCAATCATCGCATGTATCGAAACCCGATTTTTAGCGTTAAATTATGCATTCTTGTTTATCACTCCGATTCTGAGCAGGGAGTTTGGGAGTCTGTAACGCTAGAATTCGGTGTTCAATCCCCACGGAGAACATAGTGTAGATAGTCAGTTCTTAAGTTCATGAGTTCCATCGATCTGCTGAATAGCTACAGAGATTCTTCCACAATGTGAGCTATGATCTTGTTAAATTAATTATAAATATTGCTTCAGTGATACTTATGCTCCAAATTTAAGAGTTTTCACCATCCGGACTAGAGTTTTTTTTGTATTTTAGTAGTGCTTTTGATAATATGCGTCAGTAAAGCATTATACTTATGTTTAACCACTTTCATTAGATTTAGCTTTAACATATTTGAAAGTAGTCTGGTTTGAGAATTACATTTATTGCAATGTTAATACCCTTTAGAAGCTCAATGAAGCATTGCCTTAACATGGATTGCTCCTTACGCTAGCATACATGTGTAAACTTTAGATGACAATCATTTATAGCAATGCTTTTCTGTATTTTTTCATTGTTTATATTCTTCAGTGGACCTAATGAAACCGTATACGAGCTGGAGTACACACACTCCGGCGTTCAACTTGTAGCAAGCATTTCTCAGTTATCACCGACTCTATAGTTTAATGATGAACAACATAAAGTACTGTATATATTTTAACGACATTACTTGTTTAAACACTTATTTGTCGTTCAATAACTACTTTAGAAAGAATACATGCTCTGATAATAACGTTTACTCGAATGTACAACACAAGATAATGAATATATATATATATAACATTCAAGTATACAATGTTGATATTCGTGATATTTGGCAACATTAATTTAGCATTGTTAATGTATCTGAGTAAGCATTCGATTTCAATCTGTTCTTATATTTTCTATTTACTTCCTTTTCTCCTATACTTTTAAAATGTTTATTATTATGAACAACCATTAAAAAGTTTGAATTACTTGTATAATTTGTATAAAAAAAGACTTTTGAAGAGTAAAATTTGTTTCTTGTCTACATATATATATATATATATTATCATAATTATATTGAATACATCCGAGGTTGAACTCAACTCCTTGTAACAGTGCAAAGATATATTAATTAATTATTTATATCGACAATCACCATAAAATAAAGGTTGACGGAAAATAATAAGATTGAGTTTTTTAATGACTACATCATATAGGATGCATCATTGATGACAAAAAGAAGTATAGAGAACGTTACATTGCACAAAACTTTCAAACATGTATTTATTACTCAAGCTAGCCTAATTATGTCTGATACAACTTCAAACATAAATTAAATAAACAAAAATTTTAAATTGGTTAAACTAAATATTTAACACAACACTAAAAATGAGTTCAAGTTTTACAGGACATTTTTCCAAACTAATGTTTCCTCTGCCAATTCTTTTCACAAGCTTGATGAGTAATTAAAGTAAACAAATTAAGAACATAAATAAATATTTCCTTAACATAAGTATCAAGGTGGTCCTTGACCACGTCACACAACCCCTTTCCACCATATTCTTTAAGGAATTAAGGTAATAAGAAGACTTAACGAATGGTGTTTTAGTGCTGAGGTGCCAAAACTTCATGAATCATATGAAGTTGGAGTCAAGCGTTGCCCAACGGTTATCGTGCTGGGTTATGGATCTGCGGGCTCCGCGATCGCATCCTGTTACTACAAAATAAAAATTAATAATTGCGCTTGGGTTCGTGGATGCATCTGGAGGGAGAGGTCAGATCTCACTGTCAAGCTAGACAAGAGTTGGTGAGGGATGCTGTTGTCTAACCGTCTTCCCTCTAGTTTCTCAGTTCGAAAATACGAACGGCTAGCACAGATGGCTTTTGAGTAGCTTTTTGCGAATATTTCAAAACATGTGAATCTCAGAGAAAAGCTGTAAAACGTGAGAAAAATCATAACATGAAATAAGCGCATTTCTTGCTCAAGCATAACCTACTGTGCATAAGACCTGCCTATAATATCCAGAAGTTTATAGTACAACATGTAAAAATATATATTTAGATTAACAATGCTCTGTAAATGTGATATACTCTTATTTAAGTCTGTAAAATTGATGCTGAAAATAATTTTTATGACCAATTCACAGTGGCTTTCACATATCCGGTGTGGTCTAATGTTAAAACTACAAGTTTTTGAAGTGCAATTTTCATGAATGGGCTACCTTAGAAGGGGTAGTATACCTAAATATTACATTATTTCTTAATATGTTTGCTACTGTTTTGCTTGATGAAATCCTATCAATTCTGGAAACTAGACGTTTGGTCGCACATTTCGTGGAAAGACATTTCATCCAGTTTTACAGTGATATACGAATTCAACCAGGTGAAATACTGAACTATAATTGTGTAGAATTGTAGTTAAGACATTATGTAATGGCTCTGTTCAGTGTATTAGGGGTAATAAGACATACTCGGGTCCAATGATATCTAAGTGTCTTAAGTAGATACTTTCCAGGAGCTGTGTCGGAGATTTTATTTAGCCATTCAATGTGTTGTATCAGCAGTAGTTATAGCTATTCCTAATTTAAAAACAATAATATCAACATGTTTAAATGGTAAGCCCAGAGTTCTGATCTAAGGTACGTATTTGGAACTAATCTGAAGAGGCTACTTTGAAGTATTAAACCTCAGCCTCACAGTTATCATAATCTGGAAGAGTTTTTCAACCAACTTGGAGGTCAATTATAGCACAGTTGGTAACATGATTGCAGAAAAACAGTAGCTATTAAGCTTAAGGACGGTGATGCAGAGTTCAATCCCATCTTTAAAGATGGAGAAGTGTAAATATACTTTTGTCAGTGCTCTGGAAGTAGAGAACGCAAGCATTATGTTTGACAAACAAACTAATTGATAAACACCCGTTGTTCAATAATGAGTATTTGTAACATAAAGTGTTAACTACGCGGTTAATTCAAATTATAATCTATTGCTTTAACGTGATATAGGTAAAACACTATAAGTGGCAACGTGACATTAAACGATAGTTATACATAGAACATAATTTCTGTCTGTACTCAGATTGTAAAATAGATTTGGAAACAATACACTTATATTGATTACAAAGCCAACAGTTAAATAAGTATATGTTTTATTTATACAAAAAGATTAGTCAAATTGAATTATTTTCTGCAG
>NW_013665798.1:169117-172399 GCF_000517525.1 Limulus polyphemus | reverse complement strand
GTGTGGTTTTACTGAAACCGTAAGAAAGAAATAGAACTGATAAACCAATCATTCGTTTGATTTTACAAGATGTTTAACAAGTTGTATTTATAAAAACGTTTTGAAAATCGATTTTTTTTACAAAGCCTATTAAATAACTCTTCTACTAAACAGGAAAAAATTGAACAGTCGTAAGAATTTGTTTACTTCTACCAATATAAATTGGACGTTGTATTTCATGCTTGTTAAACATGAGAAACGTATACATTTTCTACGTCTACAGAAATCCTCTTTTTAACATTCTTTTATGAATTTAATGTTAAATTAAAGTCTTAAAAACCAGTTTCCCTCTCGAGAAATTTTCAAAACTTCTTGATGTTGTGTAAGGAAACAAAAATACAATGTATCAAGCTTTCACTTTGAAAACTGTTTTTATAATGTTTAAAGATTAAAAAAGTATTATAAGTTAAACTAAGTTTAGAGCCTTTAACCATGTTGCTTTCAAAATGTTATCAAAATTAACTTTCCAGATTACAAACGAATCCATTGCTAACACCACAGTAATATTACGAGAAATTAAAAAAGTTCTTAACTTGAAATCGGCTTACGATTTTCTAATTTGAAAGAGCTTAATTACGTTCTTTTAATAATCATTATTGGTACGAAAAAAATTCTCCTTAACTTTCTACTACAAATGTTAGCAAGAAAACTAATTTGTTAATTTTCAAGAATTTTTTTTTCCATAACCCATTCACGACTAGACATTATCGACAGAATTCTACGTCAATTTGTAGCATAAATTTAATCATATATTGCCGTAACAAGGATATCGTAAAATATAAAAAAAGGATTGCATCCAACTTAAATTAAGTTTTACGTGAAACAGTAAAACAGAAACGTTCAAAAAGAAAAAAAAATAACGAGCTGTTTGAAGTGGTAGTGCTTGAAGATGTTTGAGGTTTAGAAATAGCACATTCCATAATGCTGCATATATTATCAAGAATTATTCAAATTTTAATAGCATTATAAATAACAGTCCCAATTTATCACCGAAACTAAAAGCTCAACGAGAAGAATAAGTATTAAAACTTGAATCTTAAAAATAGAAACTAGATACTATTTAACCAAAGCAACGACTGATTAGTGAATATTGCTGAGAGCAGAAGCTGTTCAAATAAATATACTACAGTATGATCACTAGTTTACATGAATATTGTATTCATGCCAATAAACTCATCTATGTTCCAGCTATCACTAGTATAAAAATTTAATTAAATATCCTCGACGAAATATAGATTTTCTTATATTAAAATACCCTGTACTTCTTCCCTGGTTAATTAAGGTTCCTAACAATTAATCTACCTAGCACATGTTACACTTTAGACAAACTAAAAAACTGTGAATTATATATAGATATATACAGATTTATTAAGCGAAATGAAAACTTTTCCTGTGACAACATATTTTTCTAGAACAAGACTTAATGATTACATTTTTCGTGCAAAACTTCGTGATGACTCAGTGATCTGTTACAATATATTTATATAAGTCGATCGTTTACAATCACAGTATTAAAACGAACCCTGATGTGGCATATTAGTCTATATAAAACTATATCACTGACATTTTAGTAGAGGCTAGTGAGCTATAAGAAGATATGTAAAATTACTGTTTGGCATAAACATGATTTTTTATAATTTCAGAAAAAAAGTTAATAAACATATAAGTTAACCAATGCTGTAACAAAATAAAACTAGAATAAAATGTACGCGTAAAAAATGGCATAAAATTATTTTTCTATGTCTTTTGACATTACTATTAAGATTAAAGCAAAAAGACATTTAAACAGTTATTTTAGATTCCGATTAAGAATAATAATTGCTCTTTCTTACCTTCATGCTTCCATTCCATTCTTTAGAATTAGAAATCTTTTAAAGAGAAATAAAAAATATGATATACTACATGTTGCCAAAGGACTATACGAGAATGAACTGAACTGAAACTTTACGTTTTTCGAAATTCTGTTTTTTTTTTTTATTTTAGCTATCATGAATTACACTAATTAAACACTAAGCATAATACTAGGTCACAAGGAATATAATGTTTGGCGTGCTTCGTAAAATGTTTGCAAGAGATAAACTACGTTATCTAAAGTAATTTTACTAGGGAATCATTATTACGTAAACTTTTTCGAAAACCATCTTTTGAATTATTTCTGTATAAATAATAACATTTAGAAAATTCAGACTATTAAAACCGAAATAATCACTTTATATTAAAAAAATTCAAAGAGAGATTGTTTCAGTATAAATAATAACATCTAGAAAATTCAGACTATTAAAACCGAAATAATCACTTTATATTAAAAAAATTCAAAGAGAGATTGTTTCTGTAGAAATACAAACTCATTTTACATAATAAATCTTGAACAGTGTAAATAAAAATTAAAAATATTAGGTTGCTGTTTAAGTTTAAATAATTTTCCTACATTACTTAGGTTATGGTAATAAGATAAAACTGGAACTAAAAAATTTAATTTTTATTCAACGCACTGTTCCCGCTGTTTCAAATTTCATAGGTGAGTTTCTTTAAAGGATATTGAAAAGGCATTCAGGTATTATAAAACTTCGTATAAAATTTTAACGCGTAATAAATAGATTCAATGACTCGCAAAAGATTTCAAGTATGTTTACCAGCTTCAGTGATATCTGACTTGCATCTGAAGCAACGACAGGAACAGGTTTTGCACGTTTTCTCCAAAGATAGTTGACAATGATGAACTCCAAAAGAGCAGCAAAAACAAAAGTGGTACATGCGCCCATCCAAACGTCCATAGCCTTGACATAAGAGACAGGTGGCAAGTTATTCTGGATCCCAGAACCTTTAGAGGAGATGGTTAACAGTGTTGTTACTCCCAGTGTGATTCTGGCCGGTATGGCCTCGACATTTAGCCAAAACGATACCCAGGATATCACAACAATCAGGACTGTGGGAAGATATGATTGAACTAAATGATAGCCGATTGACCTATGAAGATAGAACTCGGCTTTCAAGCAGCTGTACTCTCCTGCAAAATATATATACATAACAAATTAAACTTTCTTACACATCCGTGAAATTAGCTACAGGAGCTTTAGATTCTCGATAGTATTCATAAAAAATATAACATTACAGTAATATAGATATTTCTTACAATGTGATCACATTCGTGGTAAGTTAGTTGCAATATAAATCGTTGGAGAATTTGAAAGGATTTTAATGCTACATCATTTAATTTCTGCATACTTAATTTTCTTACTTGTA
>NW_013665798.1:158962-168265 GCF_000517525.1 Limulus polyphemus | reverse complement strand
TTTCTTACTTGTATTAAAGAAACTTGTTTGTTTGTTTGAAGTTAAGCACAAAGCTACACAATGGGCTATCTGTGCTCTGCCCACCACGGGTATCGAAACCCGGTTTCTAGTGTTGTAAGTCCGAAGATACCACTGTGCCACTGGGGGCTTAAAGAAACTTATCACGATTTTGCTAGGTTACAAACGGTTATACCATTCTAGGTCTTCACATTATGAAATTATCTGCAAACATTGAAAATACGGAACAAAGTACCCCCCGGTGGGACAACGTTAAGTTTAAGGACATAAAATCCTAAAATCCGGGGTTTGATTCCCCCGTAATAGACATATGAGATAGGCCAACGTGGCTCTGATCTAAAGCAAACAACAGAACAGAACAAAGCCTGGCATAGTCTGGTGTTAGGGTTCTCTACTCACAATCTGCGGGTCGTGGGTTTGAATCTCCCTCCCCTTACATGCTTGCCCTTTTAGTCGTGGGGTGTTATAATGTGACGGACAATCCCACTATTCGTTGGTAAAAGAGTAGCCCATGAATTGTAGGTGGACGGTGGTGACTAACTGCCTTCCATCTAGTCTATCACCGCTAAATTAGGGACGTTTAACGCAGATAACTCTCGAGTAGTTTTGGGCGAAATTCAAAATAACAAACAACAACAACAGAACGAAAAAAATAACACTTGTATGTTGGTTATACCTACACGCCGTAGCAACCAATATGATTAACTATTAAAAATAGATGATTGAATTCTAACTAAAGAAAAGGTGCAAAAACTACCCAGAACTGAAGTTATTGGCGTTCCTATGAAGGTGAAATAAGAAAATTTACAGCAAAACAAACGTGACCTTTTTTTTACCGAGAATGGAGAGTTTATTCTCGAGAAAATATGATATCAAGTAACTTTTTTCTTGTAAAAAATACCAAATATTTAGTGAGAATAAATTCACATTACATGCTATAACTACAGTAAAATATCTAAAGTTGGATTATTATGATCATCTAAAGACGCAAAACAATCCCAAGACATTTGACATTTGATTTATTTAACTAGATGTTGAGGAAGTAAAAGTACAGTTTTTTTCTCACTACTTTATAGATAATCAAGTTGGGATGTAAGCGAAACTTTCTTTAACTGTTATCACAATAAGAACGAACGGTAGATGGTATTTTTATCATATATTTACAACAGACAACAAAACTAACGAAAAATTATGACTGGCTATACGGTAAAATCTGCTATACATGTTATGCATAAATATGAATATAGAATCCAGAAGGTATTAACTTGACTATTTTTAGCTTGCAGTTAATGTTTCGATAATAAACTGTGGTTTTCGTGAAATGTTTATGTTTGGTACGATTGGATTTCCTTGAAGTAGGAACTGTTAAAAAAGGATTTACTGTTGAAGCAAGGAAATATCTAAACTCACCAATATGAAATCTCTCGTTGCATTCTGACGTATTCTTTCCAATTATCTCAAACTGAGGGAGTTTCAGATCCTCATAAAGGTTGAGAGGATTCTCCTCGGACCAGGTTAGGTCTAACTCCTTAGTTGTCTTGGAGACTAGTAAACAACCCAATAATACGCTTTACGTGAAATCAACAAACTATTTTGAAATGGCTGTTGTTAATAATTTTATAAGTGAATGAAAGCTATGTCTTTGAAATGGCTGTTGTTAATAATTTTATAAGTGAATGAAAGCTATGTCTTTGAAATGGCTGTTGTTAATAATTTTATAAGTGAATGAAAGCTATGTCTTTGAAATGGCCGTCGTTAATAATTCTATAAGTGAATGAAAGCTATGTCTTTGAAATGGCTGTCGTTAATAATTTTATAAGTGAACGAAAGCTATGTCTTCTTTCAGTCTTGGCATAAATTCAAACTTCAATATAATACTTATAGATATCTTCAATTTTACATAACATTAATCAAAATATACATGATATACGTTGCTGAATAGAGATATAATTTCTTATTGTATTGGGGATATGTATTTTTAAAGAACTAGAACGTAGCAGGTAAAAGTTTACAAAACTGTTTAAATCTATATGAATTAAGATAAATTTGTTGATAAAATTTAATTTCAGCGAGATAATTCAAGTGTTAACGTTTTATAACAACTGTTATTATACAGTGTATGTTTTGTTACTTTATGTAGAAAACAACACACTTAAATTTTGCACAAATAAAGTGTACATTACTAAGATCTAGTTGAAAAAAAACTAAATTAACAGAATAAAAATGACAGTAATTTATCTTTATGATTTATATTAATTAAGCAAAATTACGAAATTCAATAAGTAAAGTTCCATATCGTTTTTGTAAACAATATAATTACTTGCTGTAAAAATGAAGCATTTTGTATATTAATAATTTGTATTAGTTTTGATTTCACAGTAACTAAATTTATCAAATTTTCTAACCTAAGGGATAATTAAAAATCCTGCATATTCTACAAACACTTACAGGATGCCAGTTCAATAGTACAAACTTGAGAATCTAGAGGATATCGATAGAGATCCATCATGCAGGAGAATGTCAGTTTCAACCTGTAGGTATTTAGTACTATTAAAGATCTGTTCGTAAATAAAATACATAAGATGAATATATGGTGAATTGTTACACTATTTTAAAGGTACATATTATATAGAAGGTCATTTTTTTCTAAGAAACGATGATTAAGTTCGACATATTGTTACTGAAGATTGCATTTTCCTCAATGACTTTGCCCTCTTTTCTTTCGCCCCCAGTGGTTCAGTGGTAAGTCTTAAGGCTCATAACAATAAAAATCGGGTTTCGATACCCGTGGTAGGTGCAGCACTTAAAGCCCAATGTGTAGCTTTGTGCTTAATTACAAACAAACAAATATAAACAAACTCTCGTCTAAGTTTTTTATTAACAGTGACTTGCAGTGGTGTTCTCACGATATAAGGTATTTTTGAAGGACAGCCATGCCAATGCTTTCTCCCAGTTTACAGACTGGCTAATTTCTGAGGTCAATAGTTTCCAAGTGCACGATTAACAGGATCAAAGTTCCAAAAGTCGGTTAAAGTTACGTGGGAGACTTGATAGGCATGTGGTTTGAACGAGATTGGTCTAATTCTAGTTTCTTCGGCCATCTTTTTTTTAATTTTAATATAAAACATCAGTTAATTTTTAGCTGTAGGTGCTCAAAAATGTAAAGTTTGTTATTTGCGATCTTTCGTCAACTTCTTGTTGATTATATTATAAATGATATCAGGAGATATACGCAGTTTCTCCGCAATATCTTTTTTTTGTACTACATGTTTATGTTTCTTAGCTATAACTTTGTTTTTTGTGGATAAAAGAGGGTATTAATCCTGACTGGCTTGATATGTGGTTTCGAAGTCGTCGTCGTTCTAAACTCGATGCCTTGCGGGTTTTATTATTATTTGCTGCTATAGAAAACAATAAAAACTCTCTTCTTCACGCCATTGTGCCCTTTGGTTCTGTATCGTTTAACAACTTTGTTGTACGGTTATTTCTCGTCGGAAAGAGCGATAATATAACTTTGTACCCACCAATCAAGTTTTAAAGAATTTTACAAAAGGGTTTTTCTTTTATATGTTGTCACCCGGTGGAACAGTAGTAAGTCTACAGAATTGCAACGCTAGGGTTCAGGGTTTGATTCCGCGAGGTGGACACAACAGATAGCCCAATGTGGAATTACTATAAAATAAACATACACATTTTGTATGTGAGACAGGCACCTGTCTATCAGCCGACATTCGCAAAAAAATAGTAGCTAATTCGTTTGCACTTTTATAACCTGTAAATAAAACTCCGTATAAAGACATTTAGGGTATTTTATATGAATGCTGATTGATAATCATCTAAAAGTCTGAAAACGTTTCAGAAATATATTATGTAAAATTTAAAACTACTTGTTATATATGTGCTTGTGTCTAACAAACAATATTATAATCTTAATAAAAAACTTGCTATGATTTAAATAAATGTTATCCTTGTTTCCAAAAGACACATGAGCATTGTGTAACAACTTACTATAAAACATATACATATCTGCTGATTTTGTTTTCTGGAAAAAAGGCCACTGTATGAGGTCTAAACTTGATTTACTTTCTCGTGAAACAGTTAAAGTCGTATTCAAACAAATATCGAATACCGAAAATTTATCGAATAAAGTGAGAAATATTCTTACAAAATAAACCAGAAAGTAGCCAGTGAGCACTGAATCAATTTTACAAGCTTATGGTTATTAACCACTGTAAGACTTTATAGTTTTATTCAGTTTAAATGCTTTTATTCAAACCTGCATGTATGCAACTGACAGGAATTCAACATTTTGTTTTTGAAAATATTTAGGTATTTATATAGTGATTTTTGTATTGCTTTGTATATCCATCCCTATCTTTTTTCTGTACTTTTTGACATTGCCATCCCTACATCATACTTACTTTTTGCAAATGTTTTTATAACCTGTTCCCCCTTTTTTAAAACAATTTTATTGAAGTTGGTTGATAGATGAACATTTGTTTTATTTTTATAATTCAATGGTAATGTGTATTGTCAATATCATGTCACTTTGGTCAGTTTCTTCATTTCACATGTAGAATGACCTCAGTTATTGATATTATACCATACAGTTGGCTACAATAGATTATCAATCATCACTGCTCATAGTCTTGATTTCTTGGGACTTAATGTTGAGGAACCTATAGTAAGGAAAGAACATATTAAAAATGTATAGTTGCATGATCCCTATATTCATGTTTGCATTCTTTTTGGCACTGCTATCCTTTTACATTTACGAAATGTTTTTATTACTTGTTTTGTGACGTTTTTCCCTTGTCTGAAAGTTAGTGTATTCTATGAATGTAAGTAATAAAATTAATATTATGTGTATTGATTGTTTTACTTCAAACATAATATAAATGTTGGCTCCCTAAGAACACCGATTGTATAATGTACATAACACTGAGTATTCTACAAGTTCATCTATTATTGGCTGGTAATACTTGCTTCACTCTGTATTTAAGCTTTTTTAAAAGAACACTAGATTTGTGTAAGAAAACAAATTTCAAGGCGTTAAAGTTAACACCGTTTACACTAGAATTATTATTTTTTAGCTTATACTAAGTACTACAATGCTTAATTTCTGTCGCATTAAAGCCATTGCGAGAACTTCATGGAATTTTTCGCCAGCTTGGGAAAAGAAAAAGAAATAGGAACACTTTGGCTCTTTAGCTAGTTCAAAGTTTTCCACTTTAACAGCATATTTCAATGATATTGGTAATCTCAAAAGCTGTGAAACACTCGATAATGGAAATAAGGTGCTCAAATAAAGCTATAATTTAACTTTAACAGTTATTTGTAAGCATCATAGAATAATACGTTGAATACGGCAGCTTGTTTCTCGGACCATCACTAAATACTAAGCACTACTGTGCTTAGTGATACTGGAACTTATATATAAATATGCTGTGATGATCGTGCAGTTTCATGAACATGGTTTAGTTATTTACCATCGGGATTTTTGTAATTCATAAAGAACTTTTATAAACACTTTATGTAGAAAATACAATTAAAATAAAATCATCAACTGATTAGATTCTTTAAACAACTAATAATTTTTACACAACTTTGTTTCTTTCTCATTAGTTAGTAATTGATAGTTAAAAACAGAACATCATTCAATATCATAAACAACTTAATATTATGTGTTATTTCCAAAGACTATTGAATTTAATTTTTTTATTTAACACTGAAATATGTAAGTTCCTAGCATCTTAAACTAATCAAAATATACGATGCCAACTATATCTTGGCCAAAAATCGATTGCATAAGTAAAATAAATAATTATTAGAAAGACTGGCCACACTTTTGCACTTTTGAATATTAATTAAGTGTTACAATAATATTAAACTCTTTAATTTTTATCAATTTTTATTTTAGAATGTGCACCTTTCGAAATAATATAAAAAACAAGAAAGCTACCCTCTTCTATATGTAAGGGAAGACAGCTAGCACAAGGTAATCTTCCGAAACGTTTACAAACTTTGAAATTTAAGAGATATGATACCATAATTACCCGAGAGCTAGAGATAACATGTACTACCTGACAACGTTAAACAGATATAAAAGTTTAAGCCGACAGGCTTGTCAAGATCTAATGGGCCAATTAATAAGTAAATCGTTACTTCATTTACGTCATCTAGATAATTTATAAAGAACATAATATACTAAAATCATTTTAAGAGTTAATGGGTTTTTCTTTTACAAGTAATTCATTAACGATTATAGCCAAAGGGAATAAAATGATTTTGTACCAGCGTCTTTCTTCAATAGAAAACTAATCGCATTTGTAGAATGACATTGTGGTAAGCGCGAGTCTGAACATTAATTCCAAGAACATATAGCAACATAGTCGTAAGTGAACAATGAAATAACTGAGGAACACTGGATCTCTAAAAGGCCGTTTAAGAGCTTTATGATGGTTAGAAATTTTATAATAATGGACGTGATACATTATAATTTAGGGTCAATGATCGTAACTGTATGAGTTGTGTGTCACCGAATACTCGCGTGCTTAGAGGTAACATAAAAGGGGTAATTTTGAAGGAAGGGAAAGACTATAATAGGAAGTTATATCTCAAAGTCCAAACGAAACTGTTCAATATATTTAGTAATAATACCTATAGAGGGGGCTATAAAGAAAAACCCAAAGTAACATAAACATGGCTTAATTTTATAATACCTAAGCATGTAGAGTATTTCTCCTGACGGGTTGATACGAACTAATACGTTGGGAACGGTAACATACTGAAACTCTGCAATTTTTGCGTTGGCGAAAAACACCTCAGGTTTCCAAATCCGCTTTACCAGCGTAGGATCGTTGAGATCTAGTGGTTTTGAGAGATTTGGCTTCCGTAATCTTTCATCCAGCCATTTCTGTCTCAGGTATAAATCTACCTCGTAGTCCTTAGAATAGACCAGAGAAGATGCAATAAAGAAAAAAAAGATGTGGTAACCCAAATCCTAAATACCCTAAACAGGTAGCAAAAACAAAATTACCAGTTGAACTGTAATTAAAAACATTTTATTCTTCTCTCACTTTTGAACATAATTATATTTGAATGATAACTCTAAATATCTTCAAGAAAAGTATCAATAGAGATTTTCAAATAAATTACATAGACATACTAAATCATATACACACTCAGTTTTCTTATTAATTAGTGTTGATTGATGAATCATATGTTTGTTTTTTATTTCTACATACTGTGAATTTGAGTATTATATCTTCGCATTATCATTTCTACAGTTCCCGTTTAACCTTGTCATAATTTAGTATGTAGTAACAAGTGAGTCAAGAAGGAAGATTTACACTCATACTCCCACTCATAAGTTAGTGCATTTCGTTAATACGTTTCATTCTTTAGAGAATTTTATATTTCCCCGAAAGGAGGCCGAAGGCCGCCTGGAGAGGTCACGTGTTTTAACACTCGCACCACTATACAGTAGTGTGTTGTCTGTCAGTCAGCCAGTAGACACTAAAATGGCATCACATATGGGGCACTTAACGTTGCTGTTTGTAATGTCGTGACGTCAATAAAACGGCACATGCATGATTCGCGAGAAGAAGTATGCACTTCGTAGGCTACAAAACAGCATAACGTATGAATTTCCAAAGCAAGAAATAAAATATTTGTTACTCTTAATTTTAAAAAAATTAAAAAGAACCATGAATATAAGTACAAATACAGTACCAGTATTTTGTTATACCAGTAGTATACTGCCCTCTAGGTTCGGTTATAACTTCATTATAAGTGTACTTAAAGTGTTATTGCAGGTCATGAATGATGGAAAGAGACATTCCGTCAGTTATATTTTAGAGTAATGTTATAAGACAGAATAGAAAATTTGATAGGAAAATATTAATATCATTATTAATAATTATTAGTTATCATTACACATAGAAAGATTATTGTGTTTATATGTCGATAAATGTAAATACTTCACGAGTATGTGACATAAAGCTATAGTTTTTTAATACCGGCTTTATTTGGTTTTGTTGGGAAACTTGCGTTATTACATTGCAAGTTTGATAATTAGTTTTGTCTTCGGGGAAACGTTGTTGTTGTTCGTTAAATTTCTTGCAGAGATACTCGAGGGCTACCTAGGTTAGCTGTCCCTAATTTTGAAATGATAGAACTAGAGAGAAGACAACTTTTTCAACATCACCTACCACCAACTCTTGGGCTACTCTTTACAAGCGAATAGTTAGATTGACCATCACATTATAACGCCCCAAAGACTAAAAGAGGAGCATGTTTGGCGATGGATTTCGACCAGCAGATTACGAGTCGAGCGCCCTAACAATCACGCATGATTTCCCTAAGGGAAATGAGAATGAAAGAAATGCCTAATGAAGTAGTACAGACTGTTAACTACATTTACTGTCTGAATCTTATAATTAGTAGTTTTACATTACGGTTTTAGTTTTATGTAGAAAATGTACACAAGTTTTGTTTGTTTCTTTATTGTTAAACTACACAATGGTCTTATGTGGTGTGTCAACCACGGGTATCGATACTCGGTTTTTAAAGTTAAAAGTTTTGAGACGTGCCAGTGAGCCACTTGGGGACACAACTTTTGTTGAAGTAACAGTCAGTATTAATTAGTGTTATTTAGTATCCAACATATACGCTTGTTAAAAGTTAGATGTGTACATACATTTCTCGTTGGAGACGGTTTTGTGTATAGGGATGTTATGTCATCAGTCCGTGAATTTTTCTAGACCTTTCTACAACATAATACATGCGAAAAGCTCATTGTATTTTTTGCTTGAACATATATATGTCAGAGCTAACGTACAACTTTACTGGATAGTGAAAATCTGAAAGAAGTTTCCATGTCCTTTCTATAGAATTTAATTCTTTGAATGACTTATTGAAAGTTACATAGGAAGCTCTGTAATTTAGGGTTCAGAATGGCTTGGCTCTATATAGAACTGTTCGCCATCAACTTTTATAACACACAAAATTACTTACGGGTCCGCGACTCTCTGGTTACTGGATTTCTAATAATATGATCGATATTGCAATTAATTCGACTATTTACTGTTAAGTTCCCCTTATGTATTTTACATAGAAAATAAGATATTTCGCCAATTTGGTTTTTTTTGGCCAGCTCTTCACTGTAACAGGAAAAACAATAATATTACTTGATATGGCACAAAATGGGGAATTCACTGGTATAAAACGGTATAAGAACAAGTCAGTTTGTTTTTGAATTTCGCGCAAAGCTACACGAGGGCT
>NW_013665798.1:154052-158072 GCF_000517525.1 Limulus polyphemus | reverse complement strand
GTGAGTCGAGCGCCTTATCCACCTGGCCATGCCGGGCACAGAACAAGTCAGAAATTTCAGGATTAACATATTTTATAGTTCGAATGCAGATATGATTGAAGTAAAATGCTTAGAAAGCTGTTCAGTATTTATTAGCTGTCCATGTTTGTTGCAAGCAAGAAGTAATTCATTAAGTCGAGTTAAGTCTTGTGATTTTATTTAACATTTAACGACTTAGCTTTATAGATCTGTAGGACATGACTCAAGTCTAGGCTTTCGAATTCGAAAGGTCTTAACCCTAACTTAATACTGCTGTTACGTTAGAGTATGGTTGACCCTTGGAGCCACGTCAGAAAGCTCATTTTTAGCTAAGTGTTTGAGAGATAATTTTATACATAATCAGTGTTCGTGTAGAAAAACACTTTTTCTGTTTTCTAAACTTTTTGTACACTTTCCTTATATCTTTTCATTTACAACCATGGATGCACTTTTTAATATCTCACTTTAATCTCTTATTGGGATCTTAATCACCATGGAAACATATTGTTTGAATTACGTAAAGATTAGCTTTTAAATGAACTCTATTAAGATATTACTATTATGGAAAAAATGCAATATGTTTATATGATATTGAAACAAGTGTAAAGATATACGTTATAACCATATACAACAATCTTTAAAAGATGTATCCATCTTAAAGTTTTGATTTAAGAATATGATTAAATAATTTTTTTCATGTAACACAGTGTTTGAGAGCTGAACATAATTTCTGGAATTATTTTAAAAACTTTTGAAGTAGTAAATAACAAGTTCACATTCAACTGTTTGTTGCAAACTAATGCAGAACTTTAATTTTGATTTTAGTTTCATGTTTATTGCATGGCTGAAAATATTTCACACGTACACAACTGTACGTTTTATCATAATCACGTTATTCTAAAGTCGAATTAAAAAATGATTTTTTTGGTAAATGCCTCAATATAGATACTATATTAGACACATTTATATTTTTCACACATTAGTACTTTTTCTAAGGTAGAAGAAAGTAGCCCGTTACAAAATTTAAAGGATAACTATTTGATTTTATTTCTATCAGGACGACACATTAATTTTAAACGTTCTGTAATCCATTGATGTTAATAGTTTTGTTTTTAATAAGAAAATAACGTAATTACTTGGTCAACTCATCAGTCAGCAACGACGACACCTAATTATGTATGATTTTTACACTTCTGACATCTCAGGAACTTTTGACCTTTCAGAACAAGAAACGCTTTTAAAAAGAAAAGCAAATATAACAATTTAAGATATTACGTTAACCAAGGAGAGTTTGAAGCAGCTGTTTAACGTTATCTGGAAATATTGATGTGTCCCGCTTTTTCGGTGTTTTTATTCTCTACCTCTTTTAGTTTTTACAATATAAGGCCCGACTTGAAATTGTGATAATAAGATTAAATAAATAATTTCATAAATGGTAATAATGTACTCTGACGCCATTCATTTCCATCTTTAATCGGAAGTACTGATTTTAAGTGATTTAAGTACAGCATTTTTTGAATTATTAAAATCTGTATTACCATTCAAAATGCCCCCAGACGAAACCGGGTTTCGATACCCGTTGTAGGCAGAGCACAGATAGCTCATTGTGTAGCTTTGTGCTTACTTACAAACAATCAATCAACCATTCAAAAAAATGATAAACAGATTCTGAATTTTACGAACCGTTTGGCATAGCCCAAGAATTTTCTCAGCTTCTGTCCTTAATAGCTAATGAACTTAAAATTGGGACCTGAAGTGTTCTAGGTGCAGTAATTAAGTTGATTAGGACTTCTCCCCTGGTTCCCCAGTAGCACAGCGGAACTACAACGCTAAAAACCGGGTTTTGACACCCGTGGTGGGCAGAGCACAGATAGCCCATTGTGTAGCTTTGTACTTAATTCCAAACAAACAAAAAATAAATAAATAAAACTTCTCCCCTGCAAATAAGATCTCGGGTTTCAGTTCCACCAGGTTTTAGTTTTTTATTCTTCTTCTTCACACACACACACACACACACAACTAACCATAATAAAATAAAATTCATAATTAAGTCGTATATATTTACCATAGTCTCTGGATTAATCGATCCAAAACTCCGTATATAAATTTCACAGGAGACCACTGTAGGACTACCTAATTAGGAAACAGGAAAATATATTTTCTGCTGCCGAAAGAATTTATGCCTGCGTTCTTGGATAAAATATTTTTAGTGTTAATATAAGTTATCGAGTTGAATTGAACACAGAAACATCCGTTAAATAGATTAAAATCAGACTCTGCTTTTTTGTATATGTGTATATTCAGCTGATATATATATATTAATATCTTAAGTATTTTAACAAACACAAGTTTCTTACTATAAGTAAAATATGTTGAGTACGAGAGAAATGTCTTCGACGTCTGCTCCCCGAGTAAATCTTTAAAGAAATCTCACAAAACAAAAATGTACAAGATAAGACTCACCCAAATGACTTGTTGGAAGGGCCCGCCTGTCGTAGTTTTTCAACATATTATCCAGGATACCAAGATCATGAAAGGTAGAGCTGGCACTGTTCCTGCTACAAATATATTAAAATGGTTCTGCTTCATTGTACACTTAATTAGTTTAAGAATGTTTCTTCATGCTTTGAACAAAAGAGCTTTGTTATAATAAAATAGTTCAAGCGAAATCGATATAAAGTCTAGCAAACAAAATGATATGGTTAATGGTTTAGTAGAGTAAAGATAATAAAATAGAAGCTCATGAAACAAAAACCTCTTGACCAGAGGATAGCGTTGCTTTATAGTAGCTAACAATATATTAGATGCTATAGATAATACAAATAAAAAAAATGCCAAGTTATACAAGGAGGAAAAGAACAAGTCATGAGCGGAAGAATATCTTACAATCAAAATAAAATTTTTTTAGAGTTCATCCGAATGAAAATTATCGAACTGACATTTGTGATAGCAGCAACCAGGTTTAAGTGAAAATGGGACAAGACAAGGAAGGTGAACAGGTTGCATATAATTCATTCCTTTCCTATCTTGAAGCCTAATGTACAAGTGTTGGTTGATCTTGTTTGTACTGCAAACACCCTTTAAAACTTTCCTCTCAGCATTATATCTCTTCCAACTGCCTGAATTCTTGACATCTCATATACGAGACAAACCATTCTTTCAATTTAATCTGATGGCTAGAATGTTTATAACTCTTTATTTATGTAGGTAGAATGTCAATCAAAACTAAACCAGTCTGGCAATACATCTGTTGAATTAGATGGTGTTCACTATGAGACAGGGTACAATCTCTCCTTCTCTCCTGCCTTGTCTGTTGTGTCTGGCAAAAGGAAACATTCCTGAATCATGGTGTTAGGTTATTGTCAACCCTTTTTCTAGCCAGAGACAGATCCCATGATATTCCATAATTATAGGATATTGCTTTGAATAGATGTCTTTTGAAGATGTTAGAGAATATGACTAACTTGTTTAGTTCTTAGTATCAAATAATCTACTGTACAAAACCTAATATGGCTTTCACAGGAACATGTCCACCATGGACCACCTAATAAAACGCATATGAACTAACCTAGTCTCTATACTGTTTTGTCAAGAAAAGCCATAAGAGTCTACATGAGATACATTCCTTCCTGCGGGTTATGAATCCATTTAACTATTGTTATCTACAACATTAAGAAAATAGGTTTTTCAAGATCCATATTAGATCTAAGCTCTCATTTATCTACACACAGGAGCTGGGGGATACTCAAGGTTCACAGGAACTGGGGGATTCTCAAGGTTCTATGTAAAGAGGCACATTTTTCAGGCAAAAGGTTAATGCTATTATAAACATTTTCTTTCCTCAATTGCATATTGTTTTTATATCAGTTACCATATATAAAGTTTATCAAAAGGCAGGTTCATACTGTCCTTACAGGATATGTGACTAGACTACGACAGAAGCCCGGCATGGCCAGGTGGTTAAGGCGCTCGACTCGCAATCTGAGGGTCGCGGGTTCGAAT
>NW_013665798.1:136436-153112 GCF_000517525.1 Limulus polyphemus | reverse complement strand
CGTCGTCCTCTACATTTGTAGGTTTCTACAACAGGTAGTTGCTGTCCATTTGAAACTTAGATTCATTCAGATCTATGACTGTTGTTATAGTAGAAGTCAGTTTTCTGGATGTTCTTCATTTACAGAAACAGCGAAGGCACATTAACTTTTAAACACAAGTCTGTAACAGTTATAATAGGAATTACTAAATACTTCTAGTTTTACTAACTGTCATAAAATAGAGATGATTCTTCTCCATGCACGAACAAAGCTTTAAGCGCTACGGAAGACTAACTGTATTTTGCAAGAATGATGTTCCAGGTCTCGTGCTGTCCTATGAAGTACTCCATCTACCGTTAATTGACCTTATTCTGATGCCCATGATTACGCAGTATTGCTTGACATCGCAATTTACACTGTAACAAGTTCAGTTAAAGACGGCGATGTCAATCGTAGACTGGAGATCTTGACAAACTTCCCACAAGCCCTCCGATATAGTTGACGTCAGCTTCCAAGGCTACGTTTAAGTAGACCAAAAGCACAACAGTTCACTGGAACTGTGTCGGAGAATTTGGTAGATATATGGTCGAATGAGATTGCGTTGTTATTCCAGTTTCTTCGGCCAGCTTTATCATGAAAACTGTCTTTGATTATTCTATGTGGTTGGAAGCTTGTGAACTTTTGGCTGATGGGCCTTCGTCAACTGCAAATCCTTATTTATTGCTTTGTTAATAGTAGAAAAGAAATCGTTCCATCTTCATTGAAATGGCTGTTTGTGTCGGAGTGCTTTCTTTGTTAACCATAACCTTTTCTTTGCGGATGAAGGTGTTACTCCAGTTTGGATTGGGATGTTTTTCAAAGACCTTTTCCGTTCTAAACTTTTTGGGGATGTTTTCCTGCTTACTTGGTGAATACTCAAGGGTTCTTTCTTTGAAATATTGTGTCGTTTTGACTCTACATTATTTAAAAACCTTTATTTATTATAATCCTACCTCGAAGAAGACGATGACTTATACTTCTCCATGGGTTGCTCCAAATATATGACAATTACAAAAAGTATTTCAAAGGTATGCTCTCTGTACATGTCTCCATTCCATTACTCAGTTTATTAAAACATGTTCATTTTCAGCCCAATTGAAGATGCCAAATCCTAGCCACCAGCACCAAGTTTTTTGCATGTTCAAAAATCCATCGAAATTTGGAATTTTGGAATTATTACCATTTTTATTGTAATTAAAGATTATGACAAGTTGCTTTGATTTTTATTGGATTTTTAAAGTATCTAATGCAGATGTTTTAATGTAATATTTAAATTTTGAACGTATAATTTGAATCCACTACCATAACCTTCATTGCATCTTTTTAATTCAGACTGTTTGATGAACAACAGATCGGCCTGTTTTGAGGAAAGATGAGGATATATGGTTAGTGGAAAAACCTGCTCCTGAACTCTCAGCTTCTGGAATATCTACAAAGGGAGATATCCCAAAACTGTTCTTCTATTTAAAATATTGACGAATGCAGCATTAAAAACACGTCAACTTTAATGGTGCAGTTGCAGACAGAGTCGTACTTAAAATTCAAAACCAATGGGAATAAGCAGGAATAACCCCTCAACGAAAAGACAAAGTCAAAGTTCAGATTTTAAGTCATTATGATAGTTACAGAGCACTGGAGAAAAGGAAAGGGTGTAAATCTAATGAGAGAAAAGAAAAATTGTTTGTTGAAGAACTACAAAACTAATTTTTCGTTGCACGCCAAGATGCTCAGAATATATTAGAAACTGACTGATTCCGAAATCAGGAACAGAAAAAAGAAAATGTCGAATTTCTGAAAGCTTTACAAAATCAAAAGAAGATATCTTTAAGATCAGAAGACGAAACAATTAACAAGAAAAAAGAAAAAAATGACGAAAGAGAATTCTTATTTGATGATAAAAAGGTCTGAAGAACAAAGAAAGCAAATTCGTGCAGCCATTCTATAGTGTGACGTTTACGTTATTATTAGGCTCATTGATATTAAATATTGATTACAGAAAATATGATTTTTGTACATGCATTAGTATTTTGGTTATATATATACATATAGTAAATAGTGAACTATTTGAAATTATCCCTTTTCTAGTCAAGGCTTTAAGTGATCTTTCAGACTTCAAACATGACTATGGTCACTTAGAATGATCAATGTAATGAGAAAATGCCCAGGAAGCATGTATTTTTTAACTTTGAAATTTTCGGAGCACCCTATTCTCCAGTCACCGTAGCGGCATTACATTATTGAATGGTTGGGAATTCACTGTGAACTAAATATAAATAGATTTTCATAAACTCAAAGGTGCTTGAAATCTTACAGTTCAGATGAATACTTTACTTTTGTTTATTCTCGATCGTATTTACAGTCAGCAGTATAAATTAAGATGTTTCTTCTTTTACACTTTCGTTTTGATTTCATTACTCCCTTAAGGAGTAATTTAACATCTTTATGAAATATTTTAGTAAAACTTACTCCTTAGTGGATACGTACACGGTGGAAATTATGTAAGTCTACATTTTAACATACAAAAAAAAATTGGTTTTGGATGCTCGTGGATACTACTCAATTGCTATCTGCAGTAGCCATCCGTAATTTTGATCTGATAGACTAAAAAGAAGGCATGTAGTAAAAAGCACCCCGACACTTTTTGGACTGCTATTGTCTGACGAATAGTGGGATTTTACCGTCATTTTTTATAACGCATTTACTGACCCAAAGTGTAGAGTACGTCATGTTTTTTTTTGCGATAAGGGGAGTTAAATGTGGACCCCCAGATCTACAGTTCGGTGCGCTAAACAACGGTCACGCTCAGACTATAATAAAAGTAAAAGCAGAAGTTGAAACTTTATTGAATGGACGGCAATGCCTGTTGTAGAAACACAAGTGTAGAGGACGACGTTTCTCAAGTTTCTGCCTTTCGTCTTCAAGCGGAAGACTTTTGAAACGTCGTCCTCTGCATTTGTGTTTCTACAACAGGCAGTTGCCGTCCATTCAACAAAGTGTCATCATAAATACTCTGCTTAAACAATCTATCAAAGAAAAATAGAAATTCTTGTATTAATTACTTTATGACTGTCATTTATTTGTCTTTTAATTTCAGAAAGTTGGTAACAAATCATATTGTCTAGTAAATGTAAATGAAAAGATGTTACATATGCAATGACAGCAAAGAAACTCGGTGTCTTGATCTGTATTTTTTGCATGTGTTAATAAACTGTTATATATATAAACAAACATAAATTGAAATAGCAGGTAAATAAACAATACCACGAAGTTAAGATCTACTCTTACGGAACAAAAAAGTACATATGGAACTTTCACGTGACCTCTTTAGTCCTACTTTTGTTTGTGGAAAACATGCACACATAGAGAGCTTATTTTATAATTGAAGTTCTAAGTTGCTTCAGAAAATGTGATGTCAAAAAGGGTTCAGCTTAAAGTGACCTTGAGTTATTAAACTTTGGCAATCTTTGGATCAGCGAACTTTCCAGAACTCTTCTTTTGATAAAATGTCCAGCTATATGTATTATTTTGGTTAATTCTCAGTGGGTTTATTATCAAGATTTCTCACGTGTAGAAAAGCAGCATTATTTGTTAGACCATTTTTTATGTCCTGTGAGTCTTCTATTTAAATTCCTGTTCGTTCCACCAACATAAACTTTATCGCAGGCTAGGCAGGGGACTATATAGACAACCTGCTTTTTATCTTGAGGTGTAGACTTGTTCAAGGATAACTAATTTTTAATGGTTTTGGGACATTTATAAATAACTTTGAAATTATTGTTATTTAGATATTTCTTCATAGCCATAATGCTAGAATTGCAGTTAATACTTAGTATTTTATTTTTATTTTCACATAGAGATTGCTAGTTGTTATTGCTAAAAAAATATTTTTTTGCTTTTTGATGGGCATCTTTGATCAAACCTATAGGATACTGTAACCGTTCGAAAATTCCATAAATTTCATCAAGGTCGTATGGTGGCATATCCTATAAGCTCTTTAAAACATTGATGCTCTAATTGATGTTTGAACCGTTTTATGGTGGTACGAGAAAAGTTAACATAGTTTAGTTTGCACCAGAACGGAATATTCCATCATTTTAAAACATAAAGAAATCGTCCTTCATTTTGTTTTCTGATGCTTCAGTAAGACATAACAATGAGTTTTAAAATTTTTATGTTTTAAATTTGACGATTGTTTAAAGAATATGAACTCGGATTAAGCAACATATCTCACAAAATGACCAGCTAAGAATAGAAGTTTGAAGAATGCAATCGTTCTTCAACTCATATCGATGACAGAGGTGGGCGCACAACAAAGCTTTATATGGCCTTAAGTACAGATAACACAGGCCTGCGATGGCTTATATGGCCTTAAGTACAAAGATGGCTTAGCACTGGTTTTAGATACACACACACCTTTATATTCTATAATTTCGGCCTTGGTGTATGTTTAGTTGCTTTAATGTGAACTAAATTGTTTTTACAGCTCACAACACAAAACTTGAGTGCTACATTTAGCTGGGAAACTGAATAACTTCAAGCTCTCGTTGATAATATAAGCAAAAACAGAATGTTTGTATATTCTAAGCTCTACACTAAATAATTTTCCACACCTACGACAGTATGAGTTATGCTGTTCTGGATTGTTAGTTATGTAGGGCACCATATATGGTGGACTTTGGAGATAAATCTTGATCAACAACATTAAAGAAAATAAAACAAGGATGAAAAACTGTTTTTTGGTTTGAATTTCGCGCAAAGCTACACGAGGGCTAGCAGTGATAGTCAGGCCGTTAGTGAACTCCACCCAACGCCAACTCTTGGGTTACTCTTTCACTAACGAATAGTGGAATTGATCGTCACATTATAACGTCCCCACGACTGAAAGGGCGAGCATGTTATATGACATGGATTTGAATCCGCGATCCTCAGATTGCGAGTCGAGCGCATTTACCATCAGGTCACGCCAGGCCCTGGATGAAATAATAAAATGTGTTTCAAGAGTTAAGATGAAAGAAAGGGCATAAACTCTGAACTTCCTTTAGAAAATTATATATTCAAATATTAAATCTTAGACTTAATAAATTCGATATTATCTATTAAAGTGTAAAACAATACCTCTTTGAAAAAATGTCAGTATTTCCTTCATTTAAAAAATATAATGTATATTAATACAACTAAAAGCCTATTACTTTAGAAAATATATTTTTATTTCCTTAACTTGCGAAAATAAATTGTAATTATTTCTGAAAAAAGAAAGAAACACATTACTATTTTTATAAGTCACAAAGTTTTTAGTTTGTCTGAAATAACTAAAATATGCTTCAAAACCACGATCCTCTTCAACTCACTAATGAAAATTAGTACCTTATGTGATCTTACTGTATTTGGCCCGGAATGGCCAGGTGGTTAAGGCGCTCGACTCGCAATCTGAGGGTCGCGGGTTCGAATCCCCGTCACACCAAACATGCTCGCCCTTTCAGCCGTGGGGGCGTTATAAGTCACGGTCAATCCCACTATTCGTTGGTAAAAGAGTAGCCCAAGAGTTGGCGGTGGGTGTTGATGACTAGCTGCCTTCCCTCTAGTCTTACACTGCTAAATTAGGGACGGCTAGCGCAGATAGCCCTCGTGTAGCTTTGCGCGAAATTCAAAACAAACAAACAAACAAAACAAACTACGACAGAAAGGTTTCAGTTCTCTACATAAAGTACATTTTTGCTAACAATAAGGTCTGCAAGCTGACCTGGAAATCCAGCTAGGTAAAGATAGAAATAAAGTTCTCGTGACTAATGTTTTTATATTACTTTTTGGCTTTCATGCCAGTTAAAAATAAGCTAATGTTTATGTGTACAAGTTCATTAATTACCCAGTAGGTACTCTCTTCAACATTCCTTGGGAGAAAACGTGTTCTTTGCTGCAGATTAATTGATCCTTAACTTGTTTAAATCTAGGCTGTGGACACCTGGTCTTTGCTATGACTCTATACTGTACACATCTAAGTCATAGACTTTGCACAGGAACATTTCACACTTCTCCAGTTGAGCAGAATCCATTGAACCTTCAATCCACATCCAATGTGAGCAATTGTCTTTGCAGAGTGCCGCAAAACATCTCTGTTAAAGTACCCTACTTGGTATTGTATTTTAATTCCTCCATGGACTATGCTTTTTTCCAAAAAGATGGCCTACTATTTTATCTCTTAGTAACGTATTCAGGTATTGTTTACAGAATTTGCTCTCTTTCTTAAGACTATTAACATGTCTAATGGATGAGCTTCCGACCATGCATGGTTAATATTCGTACCTGAAGTTCACCACTGAGTCACCGTAAGAAATTGGATACACGTGACTGGATGTTCCAACTTCTCTTTACAAACACCATTTGAGATACTCATCCTCTGTTCCTATTGCTCCAGATGGCTCTAAATCATGTGGCTCGTCTGACTCTCTCATGGCTTTTTGTGACGCACTTGTTGATTCTGTGTTACATTCAACATCTCTTGCCTTATTTTTTATCATTCGGTTTATTATTTACTCTTTTTTCCTTTTTATAATTTCCCTGTTTTAGAATATTTTCACGTTTTACTTTGTTTTATACCTATTCATAATAAGTTTACGGACTTCTAACGCTAATATCTGGGGTTCTATTCCGCTCTAAAATTAAAAATTATGCTTATCTCATTTTGCACAAATGGCCTTTACTTCCTTGCGTTATGAAATATTAAACAAGCCTGTTAACTTATAATTTTTCTCTCTTTTGTTAAACATAACTTTGTTTATTTCTTCTGTTCACTCAAAAACTTTTATTCTGATATCTGATCATCATACTGATTCTGTTGTAATCAAAATCTTAGTAATCTGATATTATTTATCATGTAACATATGTTTATTTCTGTGTAATATATATATATTCTGAATGGATGATTTATTGATTTATTGTTTAAATAATAGAAACCTAAACTTTTCGTATTAAACCAAACGGAATGAAACCAAACACCACTACGTAGGTCCCGGATGATATTGGTCCCTCCCCCACGATTATAGTTTTAGTAACTTCAGTAATCTTTATCTATTCCTACACTAACCGAAGATGAAGCGAAACGATTTCATATAGATTTTGAATACAAATGTTTTGGACCAGCTAAACGTTTAATCAATTTAAAAAATTTCGCCCTTTGTGTTTTTAATCTAATACAATATTAAATATTTTAACAATGAAAACATTACTCAAATATTAAATGATTTAGCGAGACAATTATGAGGTTTACAGATAATGTTTTCAAAAAGTTGTAGAATAATGATTTTTCAAACTTCATATATAGTGGATTTTACTTATGTTGGTTCATTTATGTATAACTTTCATGCAAAGGATATGATAAGAACCTACAACCATAATATAATGTTCTCGAAAAAAGATAAATTACTTTACTAATAGATAAAAGAACAGGTTGTATATAACAAAAGTTCGTGAACTTAAAATAAACTCAAATTATATTTCATTAGTCAAGTTTTCTGTCTTTATATAGATCAAACATTTGCAACAAAAGTAAATCAATTTTGTATAATGTTATATATAAACACTATAAGACTCGTTAGTAATTACTAACTAAGCACTCAATCACTGTACATAGTTATATTCTGGGTAAATCAATTATTTACTGTGGGGTGTCTATCGTTCATCGCAGGTAGATCCTAGCTACTGCTATGTTATTAAAGTATAAATTCATTTTCATTCATCTAATAGAAACAGTTTGGGTTAAAATCATTTTGGCGTTCTAAGAACAACTTTCTTACCGTATATATTGAGTAAACCTCTTCTTTCCATTCTCATATTGGAAATATTTTACTTGGTAGGCTATACTTGATAGAAACGTATTTCAATCTCAAGGTGAAAGCAAAGATGTAGCTCAAGAATAAAGTACAAAATAAATCCATGTGTGAAAACATAAATGTTCTAATTTGCTCTAAATTTGTTTTGATTGCATTAATTACAGTGTACATTAATACATAATTTTACGGATACATTTGTTTAAATAGTTATATACCAATCGTATGATAATTATTCGTAACACGACATTTTAATCCCATGTATCTTGTGCGAAAGTCTAAACATCTGCCCAAAATGGAGTACTAATAACTTTTACATTTTTTTGTTTGTTTACTTTATAAACCCAAGCTACACTCGGCCGTTTTGGAGAAACTAGAATTAAACTATAGCTCTGAATATAAAGCTTGTTTTTTTTTAATTACGTTGTAATTTGTAAGTCAATGAAAAGGAAAAAAGAATGTGAGATAACACAACTGATGTACATTCTAACGCAGTAGTATTTGTAGAAGGACTACAGCAAGTGTGTTCATCGATTCACTGTTCATATATAATAACACTACAAGTAAACGTAACATTTTAATTATTGTCGAAGGATATGCATAATATACACATAACCAGAAAGGTTGAATTTACTAACTTTAATCGCTAGAGTATGTAGTAAGCTTAAAAACGTATGGAAGCTCGATTTTTGTTAGAAAATGATACCAATCACTCCTCAGATCATTTTATGCAAACAAGTCATCTGATGATTCACCGTGTAATATGATGTGCAACTGATTGGGCATTTTAGTCTATGCTTATTTGTTAATTGTCTTTTTATATCTTTACAGTTCACATCATCATAACGTATAGTCACTACAAACATCAAGGGCAGTTGAACTGAAATTGCACTCTTAAAATCAAATTGTTTATAAGATCCTGAGGTAGCCTCAACCATTCCTGTGAAAGATCTGCAACAAGAACATCTTTAGTAGAATCATGTATCAAGAACATCTTTAGTAGAATCATGTATCAAGAACATTATAGAAGGATCATGTATCAAGAACATCTTTAGAAGGACTATGTATCAAGAACACTTTAGTAAAATCGTATAACAAGAACATCTTTAGTAGGATCATGTATCAAGAACATCTTTAGAAGGACTATGTATCAAGAACATTTTAGTAAAATCGTATAACAAGAACATCTTTAGTAGGATCATGTATCAAGAACATCTTTAGTAGAATCGTATAACAAGAACATCTTTAAAAGGATCATGTATCAAGAACATCTTTATTAGAATCGTTTAACAAGAACATCTTTAAAAGGATCATGTACCAAGAACTTCTTTAGTAGAATCGTTTAGCAAGAACATCTTTAGTAGGATCATGTTTCAAGAATATCATTATTAGAATCGTGTAACAAGAACATCTTCAGTAGAATCATGTATCAAGAACATCTTTAGTAAAATCGTGTAACAAAAATATCTTTAAAAGGATCATGTATCAAGAACATCTTTATTAGAATCGTTTAACAAGAACATCTTCAGTAGATTCATGTACGAAGAACATCTTTAGTAGATTCATGTATCAAGAACATCTTTATTGGAATCGTGTATCAAGAAAATCTTTAGAAAGACCATGTATCAATAACATATTTTGTAGGATTATGTTTCAATAACATCATTATTAGTATCGTGTAGCAAGAACATCTTCAGTAGAATCATGTATCAAAACATCTTTAAAAGAATCGTGCAACAAGAACATCTTAGAAGGATCATGTATCAAGAATATCTTTAGTGGGATTATGTATCGAGAACATCTTTAGTTGGATCATGTATTAAGAACATCTTTAGAAAGATCATGTATTAAGGATATATTTAGTAGGATTATGTATCGAGAACATCTTTAGTTGGATCATGTGTAACGGAATTATTATTATATTTTTATTCTAATATCAACGTTTGTTTAGATTAAGTTTATATTTAGAAACGTACATAACGTATACTTTGATATACGGAAACATCTGTGCAAGAACTCAGCTAACAGATGTTTCCGTATATCAAAGCTATCTTCAAGTTTTGTACAACGAAAAACCTTTTCAAATAGCGTATACTGTTAAATATGTATTGAGAAACTCCCGCCTATTCTCTAAAGTTGTAGAAGATTCTCGAGTGTAAGAATCAACAATATATGTGTGTGTACGTAAACACCAGTGTATCTTTGTATTGTTAAGTAAACTGAATTTACGAGAAACTCTCCACACGCCTATAAATATAACCAACGCGACGCGTCTAAAAACAGTATCTTCTATTTGGTTGCTGTAATTAGTGTGCTATAAACTTCGTAAGCTATAACTGTAATTAACACTTATTAATCGGGAACTTCAGATATATTGACCAAGAACGTTTATAAATTTCGAACATTTCAAACCATTTAACTTCATGGTACCATTTTACAGGAAAAAATTAAAAGATAATTCTTCTATTGATTTGTTTTTTATTGATCATTGGACATTGAAACACTTCAACAAGACTTATTCCTGACCAAACCATCATATACATCGTGTTCCTGGGATGGATCTGATTTCAGAATATTTCCAAGTGAGAATAAGTCTATTACCTAGCCGCAGGCTTAAGCGTGACTCTTGTAAAAAAACAAAACATTTCCTCACATGTGGTTGGTCTAGTGAATGTACCCTTAGCATCACTGCAGGCGAAATTTACGTTGTTACAAGAAGAATGTTCCTCACCGGACCCCCCCCCCCCCCCAGTGGCACAGCGGTATGTCTCCGGACTTACACTACTAGAAAACTGGTTTCGAAACCCGTGTTGCACAGATAGCTCTTTGTGCAGCTTTGAGCTTAACAAACAAACCGTACCAGACGTCTGACGTCTGTTACATAGGTCAGTCTTATGAAACATCCAGCTGTGGTTGCAAACGTTTGATTCCGTTTAGAAGCAGTTATCAACATAGAAAGAAATGGTTTTCTACAAGTGTTGTGGATATTAATCTATCTCGTCCACGTGTCTGGGAAACTTTGCCATTGGATTAGGAGACGTTCCACATTCTGCTAACAACGCCTTGAGATAATTGTAGTAAATTCGCAACACCCTTCCATGGTGATCAGGCTTCTATTCCATATCTAAGTATCTTTTAAGTAGTCTAATCATGGGCCCTGAACAATATGAAACGCCACCAAAAACTTAATGCGATTTTCTTCAAAGTGACAAATGAGTCAAGAATGTATGAGATCTATACTTTGTTTAGGCTAATGATCAATCATTTGCAATTTGGATCACATGGCGTATTTGCAGAGCAATGAACTAAGGGGGGATCATTGGCTTTATTTGTTTGCCTTGTCATAGCTATAGTACTGAAAATTCTGGTGATATTTTAATTTTATTGTGTTGAATACATGTAAATATATGTCCAACAAAACTTAATTTGGTAATTATGACGTTATTTACATGCAAGGTACTCTGAAGTAAAGTGTTAGTTTATTCACAATATGTGACAATTAAACGTCAATAAAACCACTTCGTATTTTTAGAACATGACATAGATAATATCGAGAACATCTGTAATATACTGTTCTTTAATAGGTTCTAGATTTGTTAAGTATTACTTTTGAAAAATATACACTAATATAAGTTTTAAAATAATTACAAACCTACTATGACAGTTTAAGAAACATATTTAGCAAGCAGAGTCAGAAGATTAGCTACAGTTGTGCGGATACTAATGGCTGGAGACGGCTTGAATGGGTAATGAAGAAAAACTTTAATATAAGTTTAACATAACAGCAAATGTACAACGTTTCGACAAGGTTTTGTTCCTCGTCATCGAAGTTGTGCGGATAGTTCTTTTTTATGATACTCCAGTTGATAATTTTCATTATCTAACACTCTTCTAAAAATCTTTAACCATAAGTTGCCCAATTACTTACATACCGTTCAATTCTGTTGGGGTCACTATATTGCATCATATTGACTAGTTTTATATTCTTGTCAATCATAACGATCAATGACAAGAACTAACCAGAAAATATAATGAAATCGCTCAATTTCTATGTAAAATACATAGGAGCTTTGAGTAAAAGATATTATGAGCAACTCTACTATTTACGGCATTTTTCTTTAATTAGTTTGCAAAGTACATGTTACTAGGGGTCCTGTAACGAGCAAGGACCAACAATACATTTGGTGTGTAAAGAGCTTATGAACATATAGGGTCTAAACTCCATCGGTAATTGTAAGGTTAACGTTGAAATGTCGAAAATAAAAACAACTATAATGTGAAGAATCGAGATTGTTTATGGATAGAGAGTAAAACAAGTAAGCTGACATTTTCACACACTTTATAGCTGTTAGTGTTTTACACAAACATATGTGTAAATTATTGACAATCTACATGTAGACTACTTTATAGCTGTTAGTGTTTTACACAAACATATGTGTAAAGTATTGACAATCTACATGTAGACTACTTTATACCTGTTAGTGTTTTACACAAGCATATGTGTAAAGTATTGACAATCTACATGTAGACTACTTTATAGCTGTTAGTGTTTTACACAAACATATGTGTAAAGTATTGACAATCTACACGTAGACTACTTTATACCTGTTAGTGTTTTACACAAACATATGTGTAAAGTATTGACAATCTACATGTAGACTACTTTATAGTTGTTAGTGTTTTACACAAATATATGTGTAAAGTATTGACAGTCTATATGTAGACTACTTTATAGCTGTTAGTGTTTTATACAAACATATGTGCAAAGTATTGACAATCTACATGTAGACTACTTTATAGCTGTTAGTGTTTCACACAAACATATGTATAAAGTATTGACAATCTACATGTAGACTACTTTATAGCTGTTAGTGTTTTATACAAACATATGTGCAAAGTATTGACAATCTACATGTAGACTACTTTATAGCTGTTAGTGTTTCACACAAACATATGTATAAAGTATTGATAATCTGCATATTTAGATTTACTGGTGTTTAACACAAACTAAGTAACGCTAATCAGTTCAAGAAAATCCATCGTATGTCTTACAGTAATAATTTGTTTTTTTCTTATTGATACACCACTCAGAACAGAAAATTGATAAAACCATTTCTAATACTACCAACTGAACTAACAACAGTTTAAAATGTAACATGCTTGCATCTTTAAATGACTTAATAAATAAAACCACGATTCGTAAGAGCCATATTTTGAAGCTTATATGTCTATATTTTTGGAATGTAAATAAAATAATAATGTATTACTATTATAAATGAAAAGAAAGTAATTACACAGATCATGTTTAAGCAGCCCAAATACACAAAACGTCTATTGGAGCTAATTTGCTAGTAGAGTCGAACTTGATTGTTGTAATTCTAGTATATTGTTGAATAGGATTGTTGTAATTCTAGTATATTGTTGAATGAGATTGTTGTAATTCTAGTATATTGTTGAATGGGATTGTTCTAACTCTAATGTTTTGGCATCTTTCCATGAAAATAGTTGTCGTTTTTGAAGCGTGTGTGGAAGCTTGACGTTTGGTTTGTGAGCTTTCGTCGTTTTCTGATCATTATTTATTTAACTTAATATTTTCAAATTGCTTGTACTTATTTATTATCTAAAGCATAGAAAAGTAAAGTCGTATAAAAAGTGCTTTCATAAAGCACAAAATACTTCAATTATTACGTAATTCTACAAACTTGAAGTATTTATTATGAAAAAAACAATTTTTATTTTGTCACTACTTATGCACAAGCTGCTGTCAGATTTCTGCTGTTACTATTTCCACTTATATTCTAATAAATTTTACAAAGTGCTACAGTGAAATATGTTTTCTTTTACAATACATGTTTTGTGTAACATGTCTAAATGCATAAAGTTCGGTATATATGAAACCTGAAAAATACAGAGAAGCAAACCAAACAAAAATTTGGTTTGTTTGTTGTTAAGCGCAAAGCTACACAATGGGCTACCTATGCTGTGCCCATTACGAGTTTTGAAACCAAGTTGTTAGAGTTATAATCCTTCAGACTTACTGCTGAGCCACAGAAAACCAAGATTTCTCGGGTAACATTTGGAAAACCAAAATATGTAAGTCTATTGCTACTCATATGAACACAAACTAATGTGTAACACTTTTCATGAAATGAATATATTAAATGTTTTGAGAATAAACAGTAAGTCACGTGCAAACCACAGCCAATAAAAAGTCGGCAAGAATCAGAATTATAATTGGACATTGTTTTGCGCTTGGTACATAGCATGATGTTAACAAAACCTTATCGCGTTTGGGTAGGGTTTATATCAGCCCTTTCTGACACAAAATACTCGTAGAGTTATATCATAACGACATGTTCAGATCGTTAATTTAGAATTTCCAAAAGGGGATATCCTTTGAACTTAATGTAATGGAAAATAAAAGAGAATGAATCAATCTGGGACTCAAGGAACATGCAGAAAGAGACATTTGGAAAATAAAAGAGTACGAATTAGTCTGAGACTCAAGGAACATGCAGAATAAGACATTTGGAAAATATAAGAGTACGAATTAGTCTGAGAGTCAAGGAACATGCAGAAATAGACATTTGAAAAGAAGAGTGTGAATTACTGTGGAACTCAAAGAACATTCAGAAAGAGACATTTGAAAAATAAAAGTGTATAAATCAATCTGGGACTCGAGAAACATGCAGAAAGAGATATTTGGAAACTATAAGAGTATGAATCAATCTAGTTCTCGAGGAATATACAGAAAGAGATATTTGGAAAATGAAAGAGTATGAACCAGTCTGGGACTCAAGGAACATGCAGAAAGAGACATTTGGAGAATAAAAGAGTTTGAATCAATATGGGACTCAAGGACCATGCAGAAAGAGACATTTGGAAAGTAAAAGAGTTTGAATTAATATGGGACTCAAGGAATATGCAGAAAGAGACATTTGGAAAATAAAAGAGTATGAATCAGTCTGGGACTCAAGGAACATGCAGAGAGAGACATTTGGAAAATAACAGAGAATGAATTAATCTGAAACTCAAGGAACATGCAGAAAGAGATATTTGGAAAATAAAAGAGTATGAATCAGTCTGGGACTCAAGGAACATGCAAAAAGAAACATTTGGGAAAAAGAGTATATGAATCAGTCTGGGACTCAAGGAATATACAGAAAGAGACATTTGGAAAATAAAATAGTTTGAATCAATATGGGACTCAACGAACATGCAGAAAGAAACATTTGGAAAATAAAAGTGTGTGAATCAATCTAGGACTCAAGGGACATACAGAGAGAGACATTTCGAAAGTAAAAGAGTGTGAATTAATATGGGACTCAAGGGACATATGACATTTAACAATTTGTACCTCAGCAGTGGTGAACAAAGTTGGAGTCTTCTAGCAAGTGAGAATCCACGATCACATGTGTCAGTGGAAAAATACTTCCACTTTTTCCAGTCAACTGTATGCCATATAATTAAGAACGATCTCTGTCTAGAAAAATAGTCACGTGTACACAAGCTGCTTCACAGCAGATTCGTTCAACCGTTGTTACGTCGCGTATCTCAAACAGCTGGAGAAAGAAATTAAAACCGTCACTTTCTCACTCTATATGTATAACTGAAAGCCAGCAGGGAAGAGTGGTGTGCTTTAGACATGACAGCTTTGCGGCAGAGTCTTAGCAATGCAAACTGCTCTGCAGAACTACTATAAAGATACACGGACATCAGATAAAGCGTGATCAGGCGTTGTAACATGGGCTGTAGCGACGTTGGTGAAGATCCAAGACATTTTTAATATAACGTACCCAACTCCTGTAAATCATTGAGAGATTAAAAACCCCCACTGATCCTACATAAGTGTACAAAACTAAACAGCGGTAGTGACAGAGTGAATACATTTTATGCAAATTAGCCTATAATGTATTCCTTGTCTCATAAGGAGAGTGATCTAGCAGTTAGCGTACCAGGCTGTATATCGGAAGGTCAAAGGCTCGAGCCTGCGATATACAGCTGAACAGGTTTGATACTTTCACTGCATTATAAAAGTGAAAGTCACTCACGTATGAAGTTAGGAGTAGCAGTGTAGGAGGTGGATGGGGCTAATTTGTTGTTCTTCCTCTTATCAGCAGTTCTAACTGAGGGTCAGCTATGGTTGAACCTTGGGTTCTCTAACCTGGGACATTTAGTCCATTTATCGCATAAAGTACCGTTTAGGTTGAAAATACCAAATACTTGATAAAACAAATTCAACAACTAATTATTAAAGTTGCTTTATCTGGTTCTGAGCACGTGTGATTGTAAAGATGACAGTTATTTATCTTTAATTGCTATCACTTTGTGAGAAACAGAAGAACAAATCATAACGTTGCAAACTTCTATGCACATTGAGATAAGTTGAACCTGAATGCCTTAAATTTACATATACAAAATTATAATATATTTTTTTAAAGAGGAGCCAGACCAAACACAAAAAAAGTCAAACACAAGATGACACTGATTATGATTAGATGTACATAATCAAGTTACTTAACTTTGACATTATTTTGCTGAGGTATATCGCACGCACTCTTCCTTAGAAGTAAACCATAATTTAATAAGTTTCATCTGTTCTATTCAGGTTTGTTTGTTTGTTTGGAATCAAGCACAAAGCTACACAATATGCTGTGCTATAGCAAATACAAAATCATTTATTGTTATTATAAATTAACCTACCTTGATATCTTTTTTTAAGACAATCATTTTGTTACATAATCAATACAAGTACAATAAACTGTCCTTAATAGAACGCCCCCCAGTGGCACAGCGGTATGTCTGCGGACTTACAACGCTAGAATTCGGGTTTCG
>NW_013665798.1:127061-136426 GCF_000517525.1 Limulus polyphemus | reverse complement strand
CGAAACCCGAATTCTAGCGTTGTAAGTCCGCAGACATACCGCTGTGCCACTGGGGGGCGTTCTATTAAGGACAGTTTATTGTACTTGTATTGATTATGTAACAAAATGATTGTCTTAAAAAAAGATATCAAGGTAGGTTAATTTATAATAACAATAAATGATTTTGTATTTGCTATAGCACAGCATATTGTGTAGCTTTGTGCTTAACGACAACCAAACCCTCTTCTTGTACTTGAATATCATATTAATAAACAGGATAGAGATTGAAACACTTATCAAGCTAACAAATCCTGTTGCAATTCATCTATCTAAATCATCATTTGACAAAATTATGTATATGTGTGTTCGCTTATGACTGACAAGCTTTGGGACCGATTGTCACAAAACTTTACATATGCCTTGATAAACTACAGGAAAGGCAACTAGTCAACAGCATTCATTGCCAACGTTTGGACTTTTTTAACCGACAGTTACTCTCATAACGCACTCACTATCCGCGATTTTGCGACAACGGTACGCGAACCATGAAAGCTCGGATCCACAGTCTGGCACACAAACCATTAGGATACGCCTGAGGCGTAAGACAACACAGCGCAATAAATAATTACAAGCAAAATGTGCATACTTTACAGAATAATAACTACAAGGATGCTCTTACCATGGATTTAGAGAAAGAAATAATAAAAGCATGAGAATTACTGCGTCTTTTTTGCCTTTCTTTCTTAGTCTGTACATCTTCCTCGCTGTTGTTTGTCAATCTTGAATATGACGACCGTTCACTGATGTACCGAGATTCCGGACTGAGTGCTGTCCAGATTTCAGGTTGTTGGTTTTAAGTTTCTCCTCCATGAAGTTACAAGATACACTGTCGAACCGAACGACTCAAAGCTATCTTTCTATGGGTTTTCTACACAAACCTCTCGTTCCGTTGAGTGGATTCGTTCATCCAAGTACCTTGTCCTGCGTAGTAGTGACATCAGTTCAATGGAATGAACGAATGGCAGAAATTAGTAACAGTAGAAGGGTATCTTTATAGGAAAATATTTCTGGATTAAAACTAAAATACTTAATTTTAGAACAGCAACATTAATTACAAAATATCATGCAAACATGAAACTTGTATAATAACAATTGAAATTAATTTAAGGAGTTATCGTTGAAGAGATACCTATATATGTTATTTATTATACTGGCTAAGTATCAAAATGGCTAAGACACTCCAGGAAATGAAATCTGCTATGATTTTGTGTAAAATAAACTGGCTTAAAAGTGTTTTAATGGTTTGACTTAGGGTAAGAAAGAACATGTTGTATTTTCTCTGAATGATTAATATTGTTTGAGTTAAACACTTGAAAACTTGACCAATGAATAATGGAACTGCCATCAAACTTTTAACATATATATATATATATAAGTCTTCCTTACTTACTTCCAGAAGAAATCTTGATAAATGAAAAATAAAACAACTGAGGTCATGGACAATCTACATATTTAAGCACGGGGTACTATTTTTTGTAGAAAGTATGAAATTAAAAACTATATGGAACGACAAATCTAAAAATTAACAGCATAAATAAACAAAATGTACCAGTTATAAAATATGCTTTCATGGCTTTCTGGCATTACTCACCGGGTTCTGAAATACAGTGTATCAATACACACGGTAGTGTGTTGTGCGATCAAACAACCTGCTGCAGAACATACTATGTTATTAACAGAATGATAGTTTAGCGATATTCCGCCTTCTGTATTTCAGACTGTGGTAATCCCAATTATCGCATATTTCCAGTGGGTGTGATCTATTGGACACTTACTTCGCATACCAAATTTCAAGGCAATCCAATAAGAAATGTCTGAGATATATCATCTCCAATTTTGATTGAGTTTCTTCCTATTTGCTTCGCACTGAAAGTGCGGAAACTTTATTTGATAGAAAAATATATTTAACTTTTATGGGTTTTTTTCACACTTGGAAAACAGATGGATCTTTTCAACCAACAGTTACGGGTCTCACTTGGTGTAAATATAAGCCACATGTTCAAAGTTATTTAACAAAAATCACTCAAATTTGACGAAATTTTTTTTCGCACGCCTACGCAAAACATCACGTGAGCTATCGGTCTAACATTTTTACTATAACTTCAACTAAGAGTAAAAGTGGACCTTTTTAGTTTGTATTTTTGTCATTCGGATTAAAGATGACTGATTTAGAGTAGCAAAACTATAAGGTGAAAGGACGTTGCAGATACGTAAGTATTAGTTAGGCCAAGCAAACTAGATTAGCAGCTCAAGTTTTCAAAAGAATCATACGGGCGGACGGTTATTATTCACTATACATTGCCAAGTTTCAAGCATAAATTTCTTAAGTGTTATGAAATTATCATATTAAAGAGCGTTTAGCGTCACGTGATGTTAGCTTAAGCAATTAGCATAAATAATGATGGTTGATACAGTTGTACCGATTGCATGGGGGGGGGGGTGAGGACAAGAAACTGTTAATCTAAATTCCACGGCGTTACTGTAAAGGAAGCTTTTGACAGTTTTAGAGAGGACAAATTACCACTATTTATCTTAAAGATTCTGGTTGGTTCTGTAAAGTAAAGGTCTGTTCCGAATAATAGAGTTGCGATCCTAAAGCTAATGTTGGTTACTATCGAGTATCACATTCTTACTTGCTGTGGTTTGTTGGTGTGTATTAACAAAAAGTCATGATATCTAATCAAAAACACCTTAGGTGTGAAAAAAGAGGTGTGGCCAATAAAGAATTGAGTGTGTGACTTAAAAAATGAAATCAAAATTGGCAGCCAAACTGGTAGCTACACTTATAGCATTGATAAGAATTTTACAGCAAATATTCATTCATTAGTTAACTAGGCCGAGTAATTTGTTTTACCCACCATCTTGCCCCGAAAAACGCGAAAAATGTGAAAATTGTAATCAAATTTATTGAACGGTAATTCGTAACTCTTGAATGGTGAGAACAATTGTTGTAGTTTTTTTCTCCTTTTTATAATTCAAAACCAATTATATTATTATTATAGTATACTACAAGTTCATATTTACCTATTTTTGTCTCTCTAGAAATAAAGTGAATAAAACGTGGTTTTGAATTATGAATTGATATATGTTCCCATATAAATATGTGTTCTATATAAATTATTTCTTTAAATTTGAATTAATCTACATCCAGTATTCACTTTTTTTCCATTTCTTTACGAAAGCTATAATTAAAATAGTCCAAAGGTCAAAGTTCACGATCGCTTTCAAGTTATGTTTTTTTGCTCATGAATGCTCAAAACTGTAAGATGAAACTCTGATAATGTGCCTCTCAACTTTTTCTTGCCATTATTGAATTACCAAACAACACAGCAGTAGTAATATAACTAAATTAAATAAAACATCCTACTGTGGGTCATTACTGCATTAGGTGTTTCAGTTGTTATGAATAGATAAGTGAAAAACTAACATTAAGAATAACTTCAAACACAATAGAAAAAACACTGAACATAGCAATGAATGATTTCTATTAAACCTGGAAACAACAAAAAAACAACGAGTAAATATAGAATAATATATTCGTTATTGGCAAGAAGTTTCGTAAGGAAAAACCTATCTATAAAGTTAATTGGAATCTGTATTGGTATTTTCAGCCTTAACGCAATATTACGAGTACATGAACTTAACGAGTAATTCAAATACCCTTTCTAAGAAACATTATTGTAAGTGGAAAAGCCGATAAGTAAAAAAAAGAAGCTCCGGGACAGGGGCTTGAATCCAAAACATTTGGCTAACAGGGGCAATACTCTGTCAAACTGAATTATTCAAGAGGGTTCAGGTATAACCAGCCCTCATTTTGAATTATTGACCAAACGAATGGTTAGCATTATCCACTGTCACAAGGACTTTCTTTGTCTAGCTTTGAACTGAATAACAAGATTAACTGTTACTTTCATAACTCACGCTCTTTTGCAAAATCGCAGCACGCTCACCGCCATATAAATATAAATCTTGAACCCACAGATCCGTAGCCCGGCACGCTAACTACTAAGCCACGTTGGCTCTTTGGGAAGTAATATGGCGAATAATAAGAGAACATCTGGAGGCATTAAAACTTAAGGAATCAAAAGCTTCAGAGTATCGAAATGGACAAACCAATTACAGCTATATATGTAATGTCTGAGAAAAACCGCCAAAATTAGTTAATATTCTACTTATGTTTCACTTGTGATATTTATCGGCAATGCAATTTAAGGTACATTGACTCTTGAAATGATGTGTCTGTGGACCACTGGGAAACGTAGATTGTGCAACATGCTTGTCTACATAATATTCGCAAGAGAATATGGTGTATAAGATAAAAGGTTTTGTACATTAAGCATACGAAGGCAGTAATAATCAGTTATTGAAATAATGGAAGTGCTGCATTCGATACGGTATCGATATTAGTAATAATAATTATATACAAAACTATTGCTCCATGACTCTAGTAAAAACTAGTCACTAAATACAGAACTTTTTGACAATCACTGGAGATTCGTCCTCCTTTTCTTATATCCATATGTCCAAACTTAAGTACTAAAGACACATTACATTGAATCAAATACATTATGGTCGAGTGCAGTACCTTTGATTTTCATGTGTTAAAACATGGAAAATTTAAATATTTGCAAATTTCTGCCTTATAATTATAGCACATTTTGTAGTCACTATTATTTTTTGATATACAAGTAAATATTGTAAGTTATGAAACATATTGGCAAATATATAGTATTCTACGTTTAATGGCAAATATTGGGCTAGATTAGCGAGTTGTCAAATGTCTTTCAAAGAGATTTTAAATGGGGAGACGAAAAAAATTTCTAAGAATGGTTTAAAATTGAATGCAACAGTTTAAAGTTTGCTTGTTTATCTGAAGTTCAGCACAAAGCTACACAATGGGCTATCAGTGCTCTGCTCATTGCGGGTATCGAAACCTGGTTTCTAGCGTTGTAAGCCCGCAGATATACCGTTGTGCCACTGAGGGAGCACAATTTAAAGAGAAAATACAAACATTCTCGTGTAGCCAGTTTTGAACTTTCAATAGGATAAAGCAGTGTAATTTGTTTTCTCGAGCTCATCTTTCGTTTGTCTTTATTCATTTGTGTATTTTTATTGTTCTCTTTTAAATATAGAAATGGGTTTATAATTTACAAAAAAAATCAACAACTTTGGGAATAAATCCCTTCTCAATGAGTCGGAGAGTCGCGTTTGTTATTTCCTGCAATTGATTGCAGCTTGTTATAAAAGCTATAAATAAGAAACTAAGTAAATATCAATGGCAGAGCCGGCGCGACCGTGGGTGCAGCACGTACATTGCACAGGGCGTAATTATGTAGAATTCCTATAATGGCGGAAGAGCGCGGATGGGCGATACAGTCAGCGTTTGCACAGGGCGGTAAAACACTTCTCGCCGGCCTTGATCAAAGGTTATAGACAGAAGTGGTGTTTTATATTGTATTTCAACAAGAAAACTGGAACTTGTTATAATTTCAACTGCTATTTTTCTCTAAAAGTCTTGAAGTAGTAGTTATAAATATATTTCACAATGTTAGCTCAGCTTATTTTTAATTAACGCTACTAAATATTGCTAACGTGGATTGTTTCTTATTGAGAACTGGTTCGTAGTACCAGCTCAGATTATCGCTCAATGAGAACGTGCTGTTCTCAATACTGATCAAACAGTTAGCGTAGCTTGTTTCTTACTGAGAACTGTTTCATACTATTAGCTAAGCTTGTTACTCAATGAGCACGTGCCGTTACACATTTTCATATATTTTTTTATTTACGAATAACGATTAAAACTGTTTGCTTATTTGGTTGTTTATTTAGAACCGATTATTTTGCTATCTTAAATGGTTCGCATTATCACCTTAACTCATTCTCAAGGATTGACTTAAACCAACAACTCAGATTTTCTTCACACGAGCACATCACCAGCTTAGCATGCTTCTTATATAGACAAGATCCATATCAGTGGCTTTTGACAGGCAGGTGTTTTAACCAGCTATGCTATAGGCTTGCAACTATATTAATAATCAAACTTCACTTCGGAAATTCACAGGTTTCCTGAGCTTTGATAATCTTTTTACAATTTAAAACATAACTCCCCATTTGTCATTTTACTGGAAAGACGACAAGTAAACTTTATAGTTTTATTAAAAAATTGGAAATGTGGAGAGAGACGTCATCTTTAGAACAGACGAGATTACTGAGTAGATGCCCAATAAACTGCAGCGTTCGTTTCAATGTTGTTGGTTTTTCAGAAAGGAAATTTCCAGAACCCTTAAAGTTCTTCCAGATTTATAGCACTTAAACCATATTTTTGGCTGTACGTACCGAAAGTAAGTTTTTTTTATTGGATTACAGTTACCTGCATTTGTCATTATGGTTTCTGTCCTGATATAAACATCTAAGTGAAGAGTAATACTGCCGTTTCATAATGATAGCTTAATTTATTAGAGCACCTGCACGGTAAACAAGGAACGGAATTTAGTATCACCTAGTGATGCATTGGTATAATCATGTGTCTCCGCTGATGGTCGAAACAAAACTTTGAGATAGATACGACTAACCGCTAGGAATTTGTAAGTTTGATCAGTGTATATTATTAGTCTTTAAACATATAAGATCTCAAGTTATAAGCGCAACGCCACCCTATATTTTACTACTTTATTTTATTATTAATCAGAAATGCTTTTTTCTTACGTGCACTGGGTCCATTTAGCATGCCTCCCAGTGGCACAGCGGACTTACAACGCAGAAACCTGGTTTCAATACCTGTGGTGGGCAGAGCACAGATAGCCCATTGTGTAGCTTTGCACTTAATTACAAACAAACAAACAAATCCATTTAGCAGACGCATCGCATAAAAGAACATTCTAGTTTATACTTAAAACTGTTACGAGTTTCATGTATAATTTGAATGACTGAAATATTTCAACATTGTACTTAAAACACATATTGATTATATCATTAAACTTACAAAAGAGAACGATGCGTATATCTTTATCCTCAGCTCGGTTAGTATAAACGACGAGTTTTAAATTAAGTTATGTATGTTGTTTGCACTTCTTCATTACTAATATTTCAGTGAAATGAGTTTTTACATTCATACTTATTAAGCAAGCTCCTTTAAAGATCATGCCAGAGAGTGGCCTAGTAGTTAGCGTATCAGAGTGAAGGCCCAAGGGTATTCAAGACGTAATTATAACAAGCACATTTCACTTTTTCAACTGTGGACGCATTGTAAGGATGACAGTTAATTCCTCTATTTGATTAAGGTATGGTTGCATTTCCTCTTGTCCACTGTTCAAAAATAAGATGTCTGTACTTGAATCGAAAGAGTCTCAGTTCTCAACTTTCCCTTTATCAGGAGATCCAAAGTGGTGAAGGAAAGTTGCAATTTTCAAAACATGTCGAGTAAATATTCTTTATTATTCCTTTTTTGTTTACGTTGTAATTGTTTTCCTGTAATCTTTATAGAATTTGTAAATTTGACTAGTATATATAGTGATCTTATTTATGAAGAAAAAGATTGAACAAAACGATTTGTTATATATTAGGGCATGAAAACTTTTCACGACCTATTTCCTCGTAATTGTTATTGTTTAATGTATTTGGTTATACTTAGTTAATTTGAATCTCGTTTCAGTGGAGCTTTAGGTAGGATAGACGTAGCAAGTTTAAGAACTTTAACAGACTACAACTGCCTGTTGAATGAAAAGGAGACAACGTTTTTGCTTCTATATCTAGGCCTTCTTCAGTATGACCTGAGCTATGAATTCAAAATTAAGGATGACTAAGGCAAGTAATTCTTATGTAGTTTAACTCTGATATTCGAAACAAACAAAAATCTTTCGAATTAGAAATGTTCGTTTCATTGTGCTATAAATAATTCGAAATTCTCTTAATAATTAATAATTAATTTGTTGTATGACTTAGATTGACATTAGGCAGGTTGTTTGTTGTTGTTGTTATCACTTCTTTCTTCTAATTAACTTCTAACCTTTCCCAATTGACATATCTAGCTGAAGAAACAAGAACAACAGTACGTGTATCACATGTGTAAAGTTTCGTAGAAACTGGAATTAAAAAGTTATTTTCTTTGCTATTTTCTTATCTTTGGAACTGAAAACAGAATGTGTCGTATATTAGGTGACGTTTGAAATGTGCTACAGTAAGTATGTGAGATGGGTATATATGCAACAGTTGACTCATAAAACCATTATATAACTGACGTTCATAAATATAGAGAAGTTATTTCATGATTGGCAGTAATAAATCTCATAACGATAAACAAAATGATTTACAGCGAATGAAACTCTTCTTGGTAAATGTCGACATCAACTTCTTGTTTATTAAGCTAAAACAGAACATCAATTTGCATTTGTTTTTACAACTACGCTGTCAGAAGAAAAAAATTCTCGTAGATGTCTGTTTTTTGGAAAAAATACTTCATATGATGTGTTAAATGTAATTATTTTGTTTTCTTTTTTACTGAAATATTTTTTTCTTAGCTTATTAAACGTCTTTTTTGGTGCATATACTCGTCAAACATCACCATTGCTATAGAAACATTGCGTATAACATTTAGGCGTTTCTTTCTGATTGTGACGGATCCAGAATAAAAACTATTGTACTGAATCATATACGAGAAACAACAAGGTGACGTAGATGGAACTAACGTAATAAAAATATAAAAGATGGTATTATATAAGTTGCAGTATGCTGTGTTCTTTCAGAATAGTCACCATCCGTCATAAAAGGAAACATTTAAACATTGTTTTTAGAATGAGTATTAGTTTTTGTTGTTTTTTGTAAAAAGTTATATGAAATATTCTGTTGTCACTTTACGAAACATTTTCCATATTTTAAAAACATATCACCATTAAAATGAAAGCTGAAGATTGACAGTCAACTAAATCAACTGAAGGGAAACAATAATTAATAAAAATAGTAATCACGTTAAAATTTAAGGTGTTGATAAGGATTTATTACAAAATGATCTTAAGCTTTAATAAGGATATAATTAAGTAATTGATAAAAGCTACACAAAGGATATCTGTGCTACAGTTTACAATCTTAACCAAAGTGATGGACTAGATCGAGGGAAGATAGCTAGTCAGCATCACCCACCGTCAACTCTTTGGTTATTTAAATCAAACCAAATAGAGTGATTTAACCACACACACGGCCCTATCGTGCGGAGCACGATTTTTTATCTTTTTTTTTTTTGCAATAATAGGACACAGACCACGGAACCTAAGATCCACAGTCCGGCACGCTAACCATTTGACCGGGCTCAGGCCATAATTGTATTAGGGAAT
>NW_013665798.1:123411-126813 GCF_000517525.1 Limulus polyphemus | reverse complement strand
AGGGAATACGAAAATTTATAGCAAAATTACAATTTATAAGACAATTTTGCTTCTTGAAAATTCATAGTATGTTACATACGCTAGGATAGATGGCGCAACAACCATCCTTAAGACTAAGTGGTTTCTTCAATTTAAAATTGATGTTTAAATAAATCACTATATACAGATGAAATGATAAAAGAATGGAAAATATTTTTTTCTAAGGAACTGAGAAAATAAATTGCACGTATTGTAAATCAAAGCATATGTAAACAATGGAATTTTTTCGTTTCAGAGATATGTATACTTGGGAAATCAAATTGATTAAAAATTTTAAATGACATTTTAAATTTTTGATATCTTTTTATGTTTAGTGTAAACCTTGTTAATTATTAGTACTTTTTCTGTTGCATCTTTGCTAATATTTTCGTCTTTAAGATTTATTTGATAAGATATATATTCATACATTTATAGGTTACACAGGTAAAATTGCTGTCATGTTTTCTTTTTCCATTGGGCTGAGATTTTTCTCCTACAATACATGTAGTACATTCGTAATTGTGTATATAAATATAATATCGACAAGTCTGTTCAATTGATTGGTCAACGGAAATTTATAGGTTTCCATTGAGACAATGTTGCCTAACACCTAATAGAAGCTAGTAAGACGTTGAAATAACTAATTTATATCACGGAAAATGCTTTTAAGTTCAAAGACACAGTTTATGAATTTTATTAAATATCACTTACTTAATAATTTATTCACAAGAAAATAAAAGTTAGGAACGACACACACGCGCACATGAATACTTTCTTACGCAAGCAATGTTCTTACAAGATAATTTACGATCTCGCAAAATCTAGTTTTCAAAACATTAAAAGACATATTTAAGATATTTGATTTCCTTCTGTGTGGAATTCTGTAAAGCTGTGAAGAAAACTTAGACTGCGTGTATTTACATAGCAATAATGTTTCATAATGCAACACTATCGGCACAGTATAAGAAACATGAGCTAAACCACCAGACTAGAAACCCCAAGGTTTGGGCATAGCTATCCCTAATATTAAACTACTGATCGCAGAAAGAACAACCAGTCAACAGTATCTGTTGCAACTCTTAACCAAATAGCGAAGCTGACTGTCATTCATGAGGCCACCTCAGCTAAAAGTGTGGAGTGTGTTGAGCAACACATCGCTGAATTAACCTTGGATCTTCTGATATGCATCCCATCACGATTACTACTGAATGTAAAAGTACTTTGGCCCATTTCAAGACAGTTAATTTAGTCTTTTAATCGTGGGGTATAAGCCAGAAAAGGGTAAACACCCTGTTTCAAACAAATGTTTTGTCTTATAGATCACTCTTCGTGAGACTTTTCATGCAATACCAAGATTATCAGATGAGATATATATATCCAAAAATCAGAATTCTAGCTGAAAGTTAGGGAGGAAACTCCTTTTGTCTATAAATGATAATAACTAAAAAATTCTTAAATAAATGCTTAGAGGATATGCTCTTTAATAATAACATAGACCTGCGATGGTTTTATTGTCTTGAAATGCAACATGTTCTACAGTAATTCCTGTACGCTGAATCCGAAAATGATATACATTTTTTCCCATCACATATAGATTTTTCATAAAACTTCATATGTACTTTTACATAAGTGAATCATTTTCATTGAAATTGGATCACATTTTGTTATGCTTAAAATGTTGCCAACCACTGGCTGCAGATTTCTCTAGACCAATCGTGACGTGAGAATCTTATCGATCGTTCTAGAACCCAAACATCGTATTAAAAAAAGTTAATTGTGGTAAACGAAATAACAATTTGATCTAAGTAAGAGTTTTTCTTCCCCATTTGTAAAAATTCCTTACTTGATAGAAAAATATTAATAATATTTTCAAAATCTGCGTAACTGAATTATGGAAATCCGTTATTAAAACTAAAACAACTTTTATGAAGTTTAAATTCGCAGGCCTGTGTAATATACACCAATTTCATTGGTTATTTTATTGAGTGTTGGACTATTCATAATCAGCCTATAAAAATAACTGTACAATATATTATAATAACAGCTAATAGATACTATGCGTTGCTACTGTTTTTGATCTGTTTTCATTCAAAATTTTACGAGAACTTTCTTATCAATAGATTCAATTTTATATATATATATATAAATGATGTCGTATTCTCTTAAACAGCTTGCAGTCACCTAACAAAGCCGTATATTAACAGATCGATTTGAAATTTCTATACTGAAAAATCTATAGGTTGAAGTAACCTCCAAACGAATCCACTTTATTTTTACTCTTATATATATATATATATCATTCCTTTAAAGTTTGATTACCATTAGAATCAGTTGATTTCTCCCCCCCCCCCCCCCCAATGGCACACTAGTATGTCTGCAGACTCACAACGCTGAAAACCGGGTTTCGATACTCGTGATGGGCAGAGCAGATGAGAGCCCATTATGTAACTCTGTGCTTAACTTCAAACAAACAATCAATTGGTTTTTGTGTTTCCACCCCTATAAGAAGTTTATTGTGTAATATCCGCATATTTCTGTTTATCGTTAATAAGGACAATGGCCAAATAATAGTAATTACATATTCTATATTGTTGTAATATCCTTATATCCTATATTAGTACTAAACTATTACACAGGATATATGTGACTAAATAAATTCCACTTCCGTACGTTTTAGAAGTAATTATAAGAAACAAATAGCACATTCACACTTAAATAGATTTACAAATGACCTATATTTATCCCTACATAATATTATCATTAAGTTGTTAATTTATTAATGTACCTTTTAAATATCAGCTTCATGGTTAAATATTTTATGTCAGCAACTAATTTTGTAAAACTGAAAAAATTAGAGAGAAATTAAAAAAGAAAAACTTAATAAGCAGTGTTCAAACGATAGTAAAACCCCAACCTTTCTTGATTAATGTTTGGATAAGATTGATAATTGATTAATACAATAATATGTTTGTAATTATGTTTACTAAACATAAAATTTTGTTAATTGGCAACTAATGGATGGTGTTTATAATACTGTTTTGATTTTATTTGTTTGTTTTGTTTGTTTGAAGTTAAGCACAAAGCTACATAATGGGCTATCTGTGCTCTACCCACCACGAGTATCGAAACCCGGTTTCTAGCGTTTTTAACCATTAGCTCTGTCTGTAAGCGTTGTATTTGTTTTTAACCATTAGCTCTGTCTGTAAGCTGTATATTTGTTTTTAACCATTAGCTCTGTCTGTAAGCTGTATATTCGTTTTAACCATTAACTCTGTCTGTAAGCTGTATATTTGTTTTTAACCATTAGCTCTGTCTGTAAGCTGTATATTTGTTTTAACCATTAGCTCTGTCTGTAAGCTGTATATTTGTTTTTAACCATTAGCT
>NW_013665798.1:120414-122459 GCF_000517525.1 Limulus polyphemus | reverse complement strand
TATTATCTCTGTCTGTGAGCTGTATATTTCTTTTTAACCATTATCTCTGTCTGTAAGCTGTATATTTGTTTTTTAACCATTAACTCTGTCTGTAAGCTGTATATTTGTGCTAATAATTACTTTCAACAGTTAAAATACAAATTAAAAAAGGAGAAAAGGAGGTTCAACAACTCAAATTAAAATGTGTGACAGCTCTTATAATTATCTCGTGAGATCACGTTATATTCCGTGATAAGCATTAGAGAAGACTTATTTTACATATAATATATTACATACTCTGCATATGCTAATGTCCAAGAATAACAGAACATTGTGCATTAACGATCAGGTGGAGCAAGGTGAGAGAAAGTGACGACCGTAATGGGGCCTTCTCAGCAACGAACTCAGTTAATTAAAGTAATACTCTTGTCGGAAAGCTGAATATGAGACTAATATTACATATTACACTTCAGGAATCCTGTTTATTAGGCCCAGCTGACAAATTATTAAATTGTATACCACTGTATGTCTAATATGTACAAGGAGAGGGAAGAAAATGTTAGAAGTCACATGAACATAATTATTTTACACGTTATTCATATATGATTCGAGTTTGTTTGTTTGTTTATGTTTGTTTTGTTGTTGTTGTTATGAACACATATTGAAATTACACGTGATTATTTTGTTTAAGATAAGTTGGATGATTCTCGTTTAAACAGACATGTTGAGATTTGTTATGATAGAGAACAATCTATACAGAATGTTTTTCTGGAGATATTTATATGGAGTTGAAACTTTGTAAATGAACGTGAACTTCAAGATCAGTGTGAAACTGGTTTAATACTTGCCAACTAAATCATGTTCTTTTTCTTTTTGTTTATCCTAGATTGTTTTTGAAAACATTAAAAATAATTATTTTTTTCCATTTCGAATGGTTTTTCTGAACTTCATTTTCTTTCAGTAACGTATCAGAATTATCAAAATTGTTTATATATATAAATAGTTATCATTTGAAAACAGAAATTATAACTCCTCTATAGTTATAGCCTCCACTATGAGAATCCATAAAGAACGACATTGAGTGACCTGAGCCATAAATATCTCTCTATACCTGAAACACATTATAATAAATATATTGATCACTTAAAGCTCACTTCACTGATTTTGTCCCTAGTTTAGTCTTCAGTCTATTTTATTGATGTCATTAACTTAAACGAGTCACAAATGACATTCTGTATTACGTTGGAAGTTGATAATTGCCAAGAAACTGAGAAACTATTTTGGAACTTTTTAATTATCTAGAAACTCGGGAACTGTGCTAAAATTTTATAAATACCTAGAAACTCAGTATTACGAAATTCAGAAATTATGTTGAACCTTCACAAGCATCTAGAAACTCAAAAATTATGTTGAAACTTTATAAATATCTAGTTGTACCTTTCCTTTAGATAACCTTAGAACACTACTTTTATGACTATTTTACGATAAAATAATATTTTAAGATTGGAAATACTGGTTCTATTAGATTTGTCAGTGTTTATTTACTTTTTTCATAAGATAACGTACGTAGGTTACCAGGTTATAGAGTATATTATAAAACTTTATACATTTAGCATAAAATAATAGTAAAATAGGTAGTCAAAGATCGTGAAGACTATTTTGCTCTATCAAATGATGATAAAATTATAATTACTGCTAAAACTAGGTAGACGCTAGACGTATAAAGAAAGATGATGAACGTAAATAAGAAGTCTCTGTTTTGGCTATTCGCCTGTTTCCGACTTTGGGGCGATCTGAATAGCTGAAAAGCGGCATATACACCGGAGATAGAGCGAATATGCCAGATAGTTCTTCATAAGTGGTCAACAAACTTTTATATGTCACGATCTGTACTACGAAAAGAATAGCTGTAATGGATCTACAGGTAGCAGGTCTTGACTTGTAAGATTTAGGTATGACAGTTTTTAAGATATTTGTGTATCTTTCTAGGGAAGTATCAAAGTAAAGCGAAGATGAATAGATACCGGCTGGATTAGGTGTGTATATATATATATATATATATATAG
>NW_013665798.1:111299-119414 GCF_000517525.1 Limulus polyphemus | reverse complement strand
ACGGGCATGGCCTAGAGGCTAGGTCGGACTGTGGGAAGATTTTTGAGTACGAGACGGGCATGGCCTAGAGACTAGGTCGGACTGTGGGAAGATTTCTTGAGTACGAGACGGGCATGGCCTAGAGGCTAGGTCAGACTGTGGATTCAAGCTGTTGTGGTTCGATTCGTGATCCGCACTTTAGGACCGTGGAATCGCTGTAAAATCCATTATTCTATTATACAGTAGCAATCTAAGAGTTGTCGGAGGGTGCTGATGATTAACTGTCCTCCATTTAGTCTAGTGTCAAGCATGACTCAGGGATTAACGTATTCTGATAGTGAATTGGTGGACTCCCAGTTCGCGGCACGCTGCCGCAAAATCGCGCTCTGCACTAAAAGTAACATTACATCGCAAAAGACCGGTAATAACTTTAATTTACAAGTCTTTCTTTATTAGCTGTGTACGGGTTAACAGAGAGAATAATATACTAGAACCTTGACTGCAAATCGTGTGTGCTACATGGCGCTGCCTACACTTGGTATTTTGCTTAATCCAGATCGCATCGGATCACTAGAACTCTACAGTGTATGATTCTATTATTTTATCTTTATTTGTACTAAGACATTGTCACTGCAATGGACGTATAAACAAAGACGATGTTTAAAGTGAAAAAATCAATAATTTGGGGGTTTGATTTTCTAGAATAAATAATGGCTCTATGCTATAAGGTTGATTAAAAAATTTTTCACCTTGTATTTTCCATGTGAATTATTTCAGTTAATTACAATTCACACCACTATGAGGAGCTCCCTCGCTCCAATGGCTTAGCGGTAAGTCTTAAGGCTTATAATGCTATAAACCTGGTTTCAATAACCGTGGTGAGTTGAGCACAGGTAGTCCATTGTATACGTTATGCTTAAAAACAAAATATATATAACATTAATAACGGAACTAAGTTCATAAGTTAAAGTTCGATATTAGTACAATTAATATCACACTATATCTGATCACTCAAATCTGGCAGTGGCATAGAAGAAAACGTATTCTAGGCTGAAGTGTTTGAAACTATGTTAGTGTCTATTTAAGACTTTTCGGCATTTGACAGAATTTGCTGAAGTGCGTATTTTGAAGAAAAATATAACTTAAAGAATTTCCCTGAGTTTCATTTTCTATTTCAGTTTTGTTTTTATAAGTCAGCCTTATTTCGATGAATTCACTGAAAAATATATTTCAAATGTTGTGGATTTCATCATGTATAGGCTTCAGTTTATCCAACCAGCGTTTATGTAAATACGTCAACAAAATATGCTTAAAATCTACATGTACGTATGTCCAATTAAATAAAGAAGTTAGATACACCAACGAAAATATAATATCAGTAATCGTTACTTTGATTTATAGTTCGTATTTGTTCAGAAACTAATGAAATATTGTAATTTGTTACATTAAACAAAATATATATTTATCTTGGAAAATCTTCTCTTTAACTCTGTCTGTAAACTGTATATTTGTTTTTTGATCATTAGCTCTGCCTGTAAGCTGTATATTTGTTTTTAACCATTAGCTCCGTCTGTAAGCTGTATATTTGTTTTTTAACCATTAGCTCCGTCTGTAAGCTGTATATTTGTTATAACCATTAGCTCTGTCTGTAAGCTGTATATTTGTTTTCAACCATTAACTGTGTCTGTAAACTGTATATTTGTTTTTGACCATTAGCTCTGTCTGTAAGCTGTATATTTGTTTTTAACCATTAACTCTGTCTGTAAGCTGTATATTTGTTTTTTGACCATTAGCTCTGTCTGTGAGCTGTACATTTGTTTTTTAACCATTACCTCCGTCTGTAAGCTGTATATTTGTTTCAACCATTAACTCTGTCTGTAAGCTGTATATTTGTTTTTGACCATTAGCTCTGTCTGTAAGCTGTATATTTGTTTTTAACCATTAGCTCTGTCTCTAAGCTGTATATTTATTTTTAACTATTAGCTTGTACTTCATGGCTTTGAGAAATAAAAAATGTGGATCAAATTAGGACGCCAGTACCACCCAGAAAGAGACCTGTAACAGGTGAGAATCCAGAAACACAAAGGGCAGTGGCAAAATCCATTAAGTGCCTTAGCGAACAAACAGTACTAACACAATCATGAAGAATCTCCGTCTGGAAAAACGACAAAAGTCACATGCACGCATACTGCCTCTACGACATACATATTCTTCAGCTGCTACGTGCTTGCCTAAGGCAGATGCATAATGAAATAAGTATCCATGCAGGAACCATGCTATTCCATATGAAGACTTACCGGTCAAATTCGATGACGAGGAACCCACTTTGAGACTACCTGATGATGACAAAACCTTGTCGAAACGTTGTACATTTGCTGTTATGTTAAACTTAGATTAAAGTTTTTCTTCATTACCCATTCAAGCCGTCTCCAGCCATTATTAGACTTACCGGTCACTTCGCCGAATGCAGAGCCTATACATTTCTGTGCGATCGAACTGTTGAAACGAGTGATATAAACCGACATACTTGTACATTTGATTGATTATGGACAAGTGATGTGCTCAACCTCACGACGGAGCATTTTGCAATGCAAACTACGCTGCAGGGCTATTTTCAGATCCACAGTCGTCAGAGAGAACATGAATATACGTAACGACATAGGCTGAACGACGTGGCGAGGTTCCCAGATCGTTTTAACATAACATAAGTGCATGGCATGGACTGGTGGTTATGGTACTTGACTCGTGATCTGCGAGTCGCAAGTTCGACTCCCATCATCGAACTTACTCGCCCTTTCAGCCTTGGTGTGCGTTAAAATGTGACGGTCAATCCCACTTTTGATTGGTAAAGAATAGCCCAATAGTTGATGGTGAGTGATATTGACTAACTTCCTCCACTTTTATCTATCACTACAAAATTAGGGACGGCTAGTGCAGGTAGCCCTCGGGTAACTGTGCGCGGAATTCAACAAATAAAACAAAAAATATAACTTTATTCAACCTCTGTATTCTTAGTGATGACTATAAGCTCTGTCACTAACTTACGTTTGAAAACACATTATTCTTATTTATAGGTGAGTTGTATATGATGAAGTTTACGGTAAATGTTGTTCATTGTGAAACCACCTCTAAACTCTCCTATATCTGCCTTTAAAAATGAAGATAGGTTAATTTAATAAACTCAAAACGCAAACAAATTATGATATAATATTATGAATGTTTCATATCTCAAACGTATCCATGGTGAAGCATGTTTATGGTGTGCATACAATGAGTTTCATTCATTTAGTTAATATTTAATCGTGCTATTCCGAACACACGATACTATAGGGAAAGTTCGACCGTGCAGTAGCTCGTAATGGCGTATAAGATAAACATGTCACTAAAATATTCTTATTATGCATTCAAGAAAAAAACAGATGTACGAAAATATAGTTTTCGAAACATTATACCTCGAGAAAATTATGCTCATACTATGCATACATATATAATTATTTGGATCTCTTTTCTTAGATATTTTAGACCTAAATGCTCTTAGTCACTTAGGTTTTTTGTATTTGTTTTTTTTTACTGTGTTGTCGTTTTTTATTTGTAACGTTTTTTATATATTCAGAATGTTTAATTTTTGTGACAAAGAAGGTTCCTGGGTATCTTATTTTTTATTAATATTCTTTTAACTGTTATTTTATTGATGAACATCCTTACTGAGAAAAAGTTTTAATTAAATATTCAATCATGCTTTTTCATACATTTAACGTAAGAATCAACCAAGGCAGTATATATATTTCATCTCAAGTAAAACTGGTTCATGAACACTGAACATCTGTGATTAGAGTAGAGAAAAGAAGCCATATAAGGACTTTAATAACTTTCTAAAACTTGGCCCGAAGGACAAATCATCTAGACTTACGTCGGTCGAGCTTCCTTCGCCGACCAAGCAAGACGAAAAGGAGACAAAACTCGGCTTCCTTAAATAAATAGAAATTCCATTTTCTCGCTAAGCCTTCTCATTTATTTTCTCTCTCACTTGGCTTCTCAAATAATAGGCTGTCAAATCCATTCACCACTGAGTATTAATGTTCTTCAACATCAAATACTGTTTAAACATACAAAGAATAAAACTACTTAACACTTACTCAATTATCTCATATTGCATTTATACAGTGCAATCAAACAAAGATAAAGACTTCTTATACATATCAGTCTAATTGGACGTTAGTTAGTTTCATCGAGCAATAAATATTCATTCGATATTTTGTCTTTTATTTTATCCACTTATAAAATAACGTGAATCATGCCGTTAAAGAAATTCATACCAAAAATTAAATTAATTATTTCCATTTATTTAGAAAGATGAAAAAAACTAATTACATCATTAAGGCTTTGAGCCGCCTAGATATTATGTTTTTCTCCCGTGTCTCAAAGTTCAGTTTATAACAACTAAACTGTAATATCTTTTAACTAAACTACATTCAACAATTTATGTAAATTTTAGATTTTGATAAAAGAAAATCACCAAATGCTAGGCTATGTAATAATTATATTTCATCCGTTGTTGTTTACTTACTTGATGACAACTTCGTGCATTCCCTAATAAAGTATACCAACTCAGCGTTAGGCCTAGTACCATAAAAATTAATGTAAAAACCTTAAGAAGGGAAGGATTGATTTTATAATTATTTTTATTAGCATTAAATGAATAACTATGTCATACCCACTGATAGTTTTGATGGTGAATAATAGTTCTAACACAAAATGTTTAATTTGGTCAAACGTCACTTCAGCGAAAAACGAATACTATTTGTATCAATTAAACCTTTGAACTTTTTCTTTTTCGAGCAAGGTTTGTAACGAAAACCACTGAATTTGGAAGTAAAAACAGTTTAAAACATATAATTCTAATTTCTGTTTCAGTGAGCTCGGTAATACTGTTAGTATAAGTGTAAAATAAGAAAATTGTATATGGATTTTTTATTTTATTTTTCTTTGACACCAAGAATGACGCTACTTTGAAAATAACACCAATCTTCAATCAATTCAACAAACTGTGATAGTTATTCGCAATTATATTACAGTGAAACTTGCAATAAATAGTAGGCAACTGTATCAATAAGGTCATAGTTTTTAATTTTAATATTAGAATTACTGAAGTGAGAATACAGAACTTGAAAGTTTAGCTAAAAAGTAGGTTCAATTCCGAGTTTACACCCTATGAACAATACTATTAATCTATTGTAAGCAGACTTCTGGGTGATAGTAGTTTCAATAAAAGTATTACAGACCATGTTTGTTAAAACATTTTTATCTAAATCTTCAGTCTTTTCCTCTTTCTCTAGATGATCAATGAAATACGGTTTAACATAATTAATGAATCGATCAGAAATGCTTTATTTTCTTTGCTATATTGATTGCTTTGTATATTAGCACTTTCATAAGGACTTCCTACTAAATCAGTGGAAAATAGTGCATATTGGACGTGAAGAAGGGAGCAAGTTGCACGTGGGGAAAAAAAACGCGCCTGATTTAAATGTCACACCTGAACGCTCACATCCTTTTAATTATGTTTGAAATTATGAACATTGCTCAACATCATGAAAATTAAACCTTATTTTCAATAAGCAATCCTGAAAAATATTTGGGGGTGCTTAACCTTTTTCCAGGTGTATAGTTTGTTTGTTTGTATTTAAGCACAAAGCTATACTATGGGTTATCTGTGCTGTGACCACCATTGGTTCGAAACCCGGTTTTTAGCATTATAAGCCTTCAGACGTAGACTTACTGCTGTGCCATTAGGAGCAAACAGGGGATAGAAATCAAATTGCTCTAAACCCCAAGGAAATAAATACCAAATAGGTTTTGGTTTATCATATTCAAAATAAATGTGAAACCCAGCCGTGTTTTGATTCACCACTTGTCACCGAGTTATACCGATTTCGGAAAAATTCTACTCCTCATCTGTAATCATGTACAAGAGGAAATCGAGGATAACAAGACTATTTAGCTCAGTTTCTGTTAAATATGCAGCTATTCTGATCAAGATAATTTTATTTGGTTCTATTGTATGTAAGAGTAATTGTTGAATCCAAATAATCGATCAGACAAGAATAACTCAAAGTTAGCAGTGGATAATGTTCACTAGCTGCGTTCCCTCTAGTCTATCAGTTCAAAATTAAGAATGACTATACGTTTAAAAATAATAGAATACATTAAATAATATGTTCTTTTTTATTATAATTTACAAAAATTAAAGAAAATTTCTATTAAGAAATACTTTATAAAGCATTTTTTTCATATTTTTTAAATTTTATCATCAGTTTTGGTTTGCTTATTTTAATGAATTCGCCAAGCTTGTTATACATTATATATATTTATGACCGAATAATATTCGGAGCACCATCTAGTAGCTATTTTGTTAAAGCTTTAGCTGTAACTTACATTTTCTCGACAACATGTCAACAGTATGATGAAAAAGTAAAATCGAAAAAACATCCTATTGAATACTATGTTATTTTTGTAAAATAATATAAACTTTTTAAATTTCGTTTAAACTTCATCTAAAAAACGAGAGTTATTCCTACTAGTTATTATAAGCCAGTTTTGTAGATGTTTATATTTCATTATACTGTTCTTAACAAAAGTCATATCTTATTCCATAATTCTTGCTTTCAAACCAAACACGCGTATTGTTTTCGAAACGGCAAATAATATATTCAGTACGTTAAGCAACACTTATTAAAACAGTACGGGGAAGTTGTGTTCGAAAGTTTTTTATCTATATATTGAGTAATGTAGTGTTGGCGGGTTGAGGATAGAATGTAGCTGTTAAAAACAACAGCGGGTAGTGATAATGCTGCATTGTCGAGTTGAGGATAGAATATGACTGTTAGAAACAACAGTTGGTAATAGCTGACTAATGTTGTGTTGTAGGGTTGAGGATAGAATGTAACTGTTAAAAACAACAGCGGATACTAACTAAATAATGCTGTATTGTCGGGTTGAGGATAGAATATGACTGTTAGGAACAATAACAGATAGTAGCTGACTAATTTTGTGTTGTAGGGTTAAGAATGAAGTATGACTGTTAGGAACAAAAGCGGGTAGTAACTGACTAATGTTGCATTGTCAGGTTGAGGATGGAATGTAAATGTCAAGAACAACAGCATGTAGTAACTGACTAACACTGTGTCGTAGAGTTGAGGATGGAATTTGAGTGTTGAGAACAACAGTGGATAGTAACTGACTAATGTTGTGTTCAAGGGTTGAGAATAGGATATAACCGTTAGGAACAACAGCGGGTAGTAACTGACTAATTCTGTGTTTTTGGGTTGAAGATGGACTGTAACTGTTAAGAACAACAGCAGGTAGTAACTGACTAATGCTGTGTTTTCGGGTTGATGATGGAATGTAACTATTAAGAACAACAGCGGGTAGTAACTGAATAATGTTGTGTTGTATTGGCAGTTACATGTTATCCTCATTTCAACAACACAACGATATTCACTGACCTAGTATATCATCAGTAATCATACTTCAGTCTTGCTTTAGATATAAATGTAAACAAAGGTTCTCTTCACCAAGCTCCTACTAAACCCTTACTATAACTGCATGGTCCACAGGATCAGCTGGCTTTTTCTTGGGGTTCTAAAGAAAAGCAATAGTATTCAATTCATAAGAGAAATAGTAAGGATATCAGTAACGGAAGAAAAGAATGGGGTTCAAAGAGTTTCAATTTCCTTGAAACTAATAATTTTGACGTATATATAGACAGCTGAACGTCAATATAGGTTTCTCTAGGTAAACAAAAGTACAATATAGCCTACTTTAAAATGAGAAATCGATTTTCTGGCACGATCTAGAAATTGAAACACGATGACTTGAATGTGTTTAATGCTAACATAATAAATAATATTACTTGAGTTCTTTTTCTACGTTTTGGTAACACGAAAGAAAGACAATAGAATGGAAACAAATCGCATAATAAGCTTGGAGACGGCTTGAATGGGTAATGAAGAAAAACTTTAATATAAGTTTCAAATGGTTTACGTCTGAGCAATCCTCTTTCGCCCATTCTTGCCAATATATTTATGACTCAGCACGAAACACAATCCATACATTCTGCGCTTCATCCCCCACTAT
>NW_013665798.1:108749-110502 GCF_000517525.1 Limulus polyphemus | reverse complement strand
ATAGTGGGGGATGAAGCGCAGAATGTATGGATTGTGTTTCGTGCTGAGTCATAAATATATTGGCAAGAATGGGCGAAAGAGGATTGCTCAGACGTAAACCATTTGAAACTTATATTAAAGTTTTTCTTCATTACCCATTCAAGCCGTCTCCAACCTTATTAGTCTCAAAGTGGCTTCCTCGTCATCGAAAATCAAATCGCATAATATTTGCATTTTACACCCATTTATTCACTCTTCCGACAATTATATCCAATACTGTGTTAGCTGACAAAATTATTAATATATGTACTTCAAAACATGTTTACATTGTAGAAGATAACAGTTATTAAAGTACATTTATGTTGTAATTTAAGTTAGAAATTAATTACATAGCTAGTTTCATTAAGCTGTAGCTTTAATGTATTGATTAAAATAGTCCCTTTTGTGCGGAGAGTTTCTTCGTGACAAGTCTTTAAAACTGTCCAATGTATCACGACGCCACATTCACGAGTATCATGGTTATAGATCTATTTACAGCCAGAAAATATCCATGTTCACTCACTCTTGTACTTGTGATAGATCCAGTATAATTAAAATTGTATCTAAGACATTTAATTCATAAATAACATTTCGTCTTTAACAGGAAGAAAATTTGTAATGTACATTGAGGTTCAAAGTTCAGTCGTAAATCCATTTTTGGATAAGTTCTACGGAAAATTGTACGTACTTGTTTTTTCGCCAACAATGGCATGTTTGCCTCTATATGACAATTTTATGATACTATTTATTTCGTAACATTATAATTTAGTTATTTAGATACAATGCTATCCCCTAAATAATCAAGTATGATGTTGTCCATGATAGTTTTAGGAAAGTTATTTTTCTTTAAAAAATCTTTATACTTTCAAGTTCTTTATGTAAATATTAATATGTGCTTATGATCGTATAAGCATGTTGATTAATATATTAACCATTTTTTTATGATCGTGTAAACATGGTGAATTAGTATATTAACCACACGATCATAAAAAATAAGCATGGTGAATTAAAATCTTAAATTTTTTTATGATCGTGTAAGCAAGATGAACCATTGACTTTCAAGTAGCAACGGGATGAAACTAGCAGAGCTGAAATATAAACCAGTATTTTTGTGATAAAATGTTAAAATTTGCCTTCATTATTATACACTAATACATCCAAGAATGCAAAATGACCTTTTCTGATGTTCAACAATAAAATTCATACTACCGTATCATGTTAACAATTGAGATATTTCAAGAACTGGTTTACATGTTCAGAATCGTCAAAAATACCAAAATATCATAAAAGTACCTGCGATAGTAAATAGATATAAAACTTGTAGGGCAATTCATCAGTCATTGTTCCTCATAATAACAAAGAAACAAATTGGAAGGTAACGGTGCCAATCTCGAACCCGTCGCTATACTAACAGTTTAGTTATAAATAATATCGTTAAAAATCCAATTCCTTAGTCGCAAACCTTAACGGTTGCTGAAAAACGTACTTTGGTAGTATTATTTCAATATTTACATTTCGAAAATCTCTTTTACAGGGATATTACTATTGAGAGTTCATACGTCAAAATTTGTAAATATACATTTTTATCAAACCTTAAGGGCGCTCGACTCGAAGTCTGCGAGTCGCGGGTTCGAATCCCCATCACACCAAACATGCTCGCCCTTTCAGCCGTGGGGCGTTATAATGTGACGGTCAATCCCACTATTCGTTGGAAAAAGAGTAGCCCAACAGTTGG
>NW_013665798.1:100140-107749 GCF_000517525.1 Limulus polyphemus | reverse complement strand
AAACAAAAACATCAAACCTTAAGTCTCGTATTTCATTAAAGAAAACAAAAATGTTTGATTTGCGTGAACTGTTCCAGATACTTAACCAAGAAATCAGAAAGTTCACAATTGTACATACCTTTATTTGAAACAATAGATTTGACATGGCAATCTTCCATGTGGACTTTTGGAATACCATACAAAATACATGAATGGAAACCTGATGTTCTTATTCAAAATTATTCATTCTGCGTCAATAGATTAACTTTTTTTTTTCTTTACTTTTAACAGATACCTCTGCAACTTAGCTTCTCTAGTTTTTGCCAGACGTACTTGTAATTTCTTAATTTGAATAGTATCATTCAAAATGTTTTCAACCTTTAGATTGTTAATAAATTTGCTAGGAAGGACCCCACTGTATTAATTTTCAGATTTCAGTATGACAGTATTTTCATTAAATAAGTTTCTGACTTTTCTCGAAACTTCATAATCTTCTTTATTAATATTATCATATTTTAAATCACTGGTATAATTGTTGTTAGTAGTAAACTAATAACTATAGAAAAATTCATATACATCAGCACTTAATGGGATTACCGCGTGACACGCCGCCAGAGGGCGCAACACGTGTGCCCACCTCGGGCAAAGAGGAAGACAGTAATGCCACCGAAGAGAATGACGTCAAAGTTCCATAATGTATCACCAGAGTCACAAAGTCTAACCATAATCATGATGAGATTATCATACATGTTTCAAAATGTAACCAATGGATAAGTTACTACTTCCTGTTTTCGATCAAAAACTCACATATTTCTCATTTAAAAGTACAATTGTTCACAAATATAACTCACCAAGATCTACACATGGTCTAACTTCTTCAAAGTGTAATCATTTAGATATAATATAGTTTTAGTTTTACATCTTAAACGTCAATGAAGTTGTTATAAGACTTACGAAAATTTAGTAATGTTGTATTATATAAGGAAATCGTAAATCTCATACATTTCACTTGTTGATTATTTAATGCCTTTTAAATACAATGACATAGAAAAACTCTAGTTAAAGTATGGTGAACATTAAATTTATGTGGAAAATATGTGATTATGTAGAGTTTGATTCATTTCTTTTTCAATATTAAGTATAACATAAGTACATAAATAGTGACAATGTATTATAACTGTCTTATTCAACTTTTGTTTTCATAAACTTTTTCCATCATATTGATTACCCTCTTCTTTTGAGACCAGGCATGGCCAAGTGGTTAGGGGGCTCGACTCGCAATTTGAGGGTCGCGGGTTTGATTCCCCATCCCACCAAACATGCTCGCCCTTTCAGCCGTGGGGGCGTTATAATGTGACGGTCAATCCCACTATTCGTTGGTAAAAGAGTAGCCCAAGAGTTGGCAGTGGGTGGTGATAACTAACTGCCTTCCCTCTAGTCTTCCACTGCTAAATTAGGGACGGCTAGAGCAGATAGCCCTCGTGTAGCTTTGCGCGAAAATTCAAAACAAACAAACAAACCTCTTCTTTTCATAAAACCGTGATTCAGATAGAGTGTTTTGCATTCAAGCAAAGGCATTATCTGTTTTAGCGAAACCAAAAGGTCAAAAAGCTTTTCTAAACTTTACGTCCTGCTCTTTATATTTTCTAAAACCAAAGTTTATGGAGCTGGACAGTTGTCTTGAATATCTAGCTCTACTTGACAAAAAGGTAACAACAGTAATTGTTATTTACATAGACCCTTTAAACTAAACTGACTTATAAAACTAAACATGAAAATAAGCAACCTTTTCAGGACAAATCATCTGATACATAGCAATACTGATTTTGATTATTACCATAAAATTGTTTCGTATTCATTAGTTATATTTTCTGAGTCTGTGGAAATTATTACATGAGATAATTAAACTGAACTTTTGACAGAAGGTTGTAAAGTACAAGAATTGTACATTATCATTTGCAAAACTATATAAAATCTTACATAATGAGTTGTGATGGATATAATTCGTAGGAAAGCTAATTCTGTAACTTATAAAATATGATACTTATAGTACCTGAAGGTTTTGTTAAGTATGTATGTATGATATTTTTTATTTGACTATAAAAAAACGTGATTTTTTATGAAATAACAACAAAATACTGTTTTGTAAGTTGCAATATTTCTATAAAGTGAAATAATCGAAGAATTATAGTTCAAACTTGGTTATGTTCATTTGTATATTTGGAAAACTACTAAGTTTAAATGTGCATAAAGTTTTGAAAGATGTAGAAATGAGCACATAATGTTTTTTCAATTTGGCTAAAGAACAAAGTTTAAACTTGTCATCGACTGGTAAGCTGAAACATCTCACAGGTTCACACTGTATGTGTGACCATGTGACGACCTCCTAACAAATAGCTATCTTGATGTCAATGCCCACATCATTTGTATGCGTGTGATGACTTCCTAACAAACAGTGTCTTAACATTAGACAGTATCAAAGTTTTACAAAATTTTAATCTTCAAGGAAATGTTCTATAGAAAATTAATGAATAAACAGTAAGTAATTCATTTATTATTTTCAGTTGCAGCAAAATGAAATCTTTTATAGAAGATTATAACATGCATTATATGTATGTGTGTATATATATATATATATATACACACAAAGTGAAACAGTATGTTAAATTATATGGAGAATTAAATAATCGCCCATTTCAGGACAAAACATTATGTAAAGTAAATTTTGGTTATAATAACCGCCTCATTCAAATAATGAATAATATATATGTTATAATAGTTGTCTCATTGAAATAAGAGTTTTTGCATCCTTTTCTGGGCAATAATTGTGAAAAGTATGCTTAAATATAGAAAATAAAATTATAATCAGTATATTAAATCAAAATCGGTAGTGTATTTTCTTGGCCTTTATTGTAGAAAACAATACTTTGTCAAGAACATAATTATATGGATAAAGAAAAACTAGTGAAACAGTAAGATTGTCGTAAATTTGCATGTTAATAAGCGTCCCTTTCAGGACAATAAGTGATTTATATATAGAACTAATGAATTAATTAAAGTGTATTTACATAAATTGACTGTAGAACATGATTAACTCTAACCATTGATTACATGTTGAGACATGTATGATGATCTCATCATGATTATGGTTAGACTTCGTGGAACTATGAGGTCATATCCACCTGTCATGGCGGCCTAGCAACGCATCCCTAGCAATGGGTCCTTTGGTGACACTTCTTGGAGCTATGACGCCATCCTCCCTGGTGAAATCATTGCATAGCGCCGGCTCCCTCTAGTGACACTTCGTGGAACTATGCCATCATTCTCTCTGGTGACATTATCGTCTCTCTCTTATTGCCTAAGATCGACACACGTTTAGCGTCCTCTGGCGGCTTTGCTTGCAACACTCCCTTAACTACTTGCATCATATCGAATTTTTTTGTAATAATTGTTCAAATGGCAAAAACATAATTTTCAAATTCAAGTTTGCTCTCTCCCCCGAGTTGCTTATAAGTAAGTCTGAAGATTTCTGACGCTAAAAACTGAGTTTCAATACTTGTGATGAGCATAGCACAGGTAGCCCATTGTGTAGTTTGTCTAAGGTCTTAACTGTAGTATAGCAAATTTTGATCCACGCAAGAAAACGTTTTCAGCTACATTTAAAATGTAAATCACAAAAATCAAATAATACTTCAATAGGCTGCTTTATAAACATATCATTATTTTGTTGTCATCTCAACTGACTCAACTTATCCAGATGCTTTTGTCTACATTTATTTAATCATTTATTATTGTGTGTAAAATTAGATTTAATTAAATGTATATAGTCTATATTACTGACATGCTTTTTATTTTATTATTTTAACAGAAAATGTAGTCCTCAAACTTATCTTTTGTTGTTTTACAGTTTTGAATTTTTTTGTTTGATTTCAAAATTTAAGAACAGTTTCTTGATTTGTTAATATCATTTAGAATAACAGAACTGACCAACAGACACTTTAACATTAGGAATTCAGGTGTAATATTCAAGTTTTATAATCATTTAAAACTTGTGATGTATTGACTTTTACAGTGTTTATTTTACATTGTTTCACTTTTTCTTTGTCGTGATGACACTGAATAACCACATCGATGGGTCACGATGACAGCAATGTTTGTATGAAAATAATTTATTTTAAAATGATATGCCAAATTATATACCACATAATGTGGTATATTAAATCTCAATATTTAGAAATCTACAAACCACAAAACGAAACTTACTTTCAAAACATCACTTTATTTTTACATAGTTACAGTTTAGACATTGATTTTGAGTAAAAATTAGGGTCGTCATATGGTACGTTCTATTCTACAATAAAACAAATAGAGACAGTCAAATGGCAATTAAATCAAAAACAAAAATTATCCAAGATAGATTCATTCACAAAAGCTGATAAGCATTACATGCATACTGATCAAATACTACTCAACTTGACATACCATACTCAACTCAAACATACAAGAAGTTTCAAGTGTTATAAAATAAATAGTTACACCATATAGGAATTAAATCACATGAATATCTAGCACATCAAAATAATATTAAAATTTCTCCTACTAATTAGGCATACACGCACACAAAATTATTGAAAATAGATCTGAGATCAATAGTTTGTTGAAATTATAAGCTCTAAGAAAAACGGAATTTTCTTTCAATCAAAAAGTTATTGAGTTATATTGGCATGCATTGTAGAAGTGTCACAGAAACAGTTCTAATCTTTCTTAATACCATCAGAACCAAATGTGTTTGGTTCTTCATTTATGCTCTCAAAGAAGCATTGAAAATATTAAATGATGTTCTGAATGAGCTCTTTTCCTTTTTATATGAAGAGAAGTAAACAAATCACTTTCGAAAATAGTACAGGCATCATAAAAATGTATTGCCTAGAAAACATGAAATCTTTCACAACAAACAGTTGTTTATATTCTTTTACATCCATTTGTTCTTCCGCGACGAAACATTTGAAAGAAAGAAGACAAAAAGCTACTTCCAAATCTTTACAAAACAGAAATTTACAAGTTGGTGTTTGCTCATTGATTCAATTTTTGAATTCATCCCGGATTTATTCCAAACCTTTTATTTTCTGTTGTTGCTGTATAAACACTCGCAGACAAACCGGAAACCAGACAGATGGTAAAGATACAACCACAGGTGTATAGAAAACAGGTCAAAGAAGGTGTTTCTATCTTTTGCTTTATCATTTTATAGTTTGTTTTAATTGAAAAATAAATTAACGCAGTGATAGAGTTTTTCGCTTTATAACGCCATTATATATGTACGATTGTAAAATGATTTTATTTCTTAGTTTTATGACATTAATAGCTTAGTTTCTATTAAATACAAAGTGTATAATCCTATTTTATAAATAAAACTCAATTAATATAATGAAAGAAATAACGGTGATGTTCAGGAATTTGATCGAAGACAAAGACATCAAGAATAAGTAGGAAATTTTTTATAAAATACGCTGACTTGAAAATATGAGAACACCAACAGTGAAATAACCAAGTATTTATTTTTCAATCTCTCAATTCATGAAGCCGTGAAGTCTATATTGAAAGACAGAATGTCACTACTTTATATAGCAATGTCTCGTAGTTATGTTATCTTAAGACTTATCGATCTATTGCTGATTGGAATAGCGATTTCTTTCATCATTGTTTCAACATGAAAAGCACAAAATATATCATCATGCGTTTACGTCTACATACACCACTGACGAGATCGATTTTTAATACCTTCATTATTTTCGATTTATTTTTATTATAATTCCCAAATTTAATTTATATAATTGTTTTTATGATTCATTCGTTCATTGACCTATCTATGTTTAACTCAAGAGCATATGGGATTTAGTAATGTGAATAACTGTAACTGTCATGTTGTAAAAAATAACACTAAGAAAAGTAATACGATAATACTTGCCTCCTATAGATATATTTGCTAACTTCTTTAAATATACACTCGAAGCCATATATATTAGTTTTGAAACAAACACTCAAGAAAAAATATTATTTCTAATTTCTGCTTTGTTTATTCATCATATGTGTGATAAGGGATACAAACTGGTTATTTTTATCCCAACATCCAGGGGAAGGAACATCAAAGATATGGCAAACTCTATCACAGCTGGTAAAATTAATATCACGTCAGAGATATATATATTAAACTCTTTTTTTTTCTTCACATGAACTCGTTTTAAAATAATAATTTAATAGTTTTTATGTAAAATTTCAGCAAAGTTGTTAGTATATTTGAAAATACAGTTTATACCTTCTAATTGAAGATAATCTTGATGCGACGTATTTCGATTTTTGGCGTGAAAGGTTAACCTCAAAATCAGCGTTAGTGATTATTTTGCGTATTTTTCTACTAAATGTCTCCTGGTGGTACTAACATGATGAAAAGCTAGATAAGACACACTTACTATTCTGTGCAAATTACACATTAAGTTTCAACCCAAGGGAAAGAATACTAACATAAGTTGAAAGCCACAGTAATGTCAAACAATAGAAAAATATTACTTAGAGCGCCCAAGAGGAGGAAACCTTTAGTGTTTTAAAATAACCATGAGAAACTCTTTCATAATAATCGTCCATTGGCTGGAAACGATTTTAAAGTTTTCCTAGATGTGGGGTACAAATGTGGTGCTGATTAAGATTGTTTCTTTAGAAGTGTCTCAGGTTAGTTATGTCGAAAATATATAAAAGTAAATGAAAAATGTATTTAAATCGGTAATAAAATACATCGTAAGTCCTAGAATATTTTAAATTGAAACTCATATTTGGTTAAATTTATGTTGGAAAATTAACCCACAAATAACGGTTTCTTAATCAATACATGATACAAAGTACTTTTTTTATAATGTTATTTTAATCACATAAAACAATGTAGACTTTGAATTACTTTCCGTTTTCTTATAAAAAAATGTCCCCGGTGGGTAAGCAATAAGTTTACAGCTTTAAAATCCGGAGTACGATTCCTTGCGATGGACAAATATCCCATTATGTAGCTTTGCACTAAGAAAACAACGACGACATACATTGAACCATACTATCTTTCTTTCTGTTTGTTTCCCGAATTATAAGTTGTGACCTGAAATATTTTTCATAAAATGCTTTGCAAGCGTCAACGCTACAAACAAGGGAAAAGAGTGTGATTGCTATCGCCCAACACCTTAATATTTTTATATTATCTAAATACTTTGATGAGTAACAGTAAATAAACAGGCATTCTCAGTACAGTTGTCTTTCCTTTAACAATAAAGAATATAACATACTGAGTATGATTAAATTAAAATAATTAGAGTTATCTTCAACAATGAGATACGTGCTTCTTAAATTATTCCAATGTGGGGTATAAATGTTGACTTACATTGAACCATACTATCTTTCTTTCCGTTTGTTTTCCCGAATTATAAGCTGTGACCTGAAATATTTTTTTATAAAATGCTTTGCAAGCGTCAACACTACAAACAAGGGAAAAAATGTGATTACTATCGCCCTACACTATAATATTTTTATATTATCAATAGAAATTTTTATAAAATGATTAATCGTTCGACTATTAGTTTCAGAATGGATATAT
>NW_013665798.1:94749-100093 GCF_000517525.1 Limulus polyphemus | reverse complement strand
AACTACTTAACTAGTCCAATTACTGTATGATATTCCTACTACCGGTATAGCTACTTAACTAGTCCAATTACTGTATGATATTCCTACTACCGGTATAGCTACTTAACTAGTCAATTACTGTATGATATTCCTACTACCGGTATAGCTACTTAACTAGTCCAATTACTGTATGATATTCCTACTACCGGTATAATTGAAGATGCATTTCTATAGAAAGTAGGTCAAGACTTTAAAGTAAAGTATTGTCCACAAATTGTTTTGTTTAGAAATACATAGTACTTTTACGAAATATCGATGTCTTTAACAGAAGCTCTGAAGAAGAATAGAACAATAGAAATGTCATATTTTTTTCAATACAATGCTGTTACTTCAAAGAAGTGCGCAGCGGAAAATGAAACGTTAAAAATTAAAATAAGTAATAGAACCAGTAGAAAGCGTTGAAAATCATAAAACCAAGTGGAAAAATTATTCTGCTTGTCTTGTCAATTCTCTTGGAATACATTCTGGCGGGCAACAATATCACTGAAGAAATTTCTCTGACATTCGTCGAAGTGGGTAGAGTTATAACTTCTTGCATGGTTGAAACCTGTAGTTGTAAACAATACAAATACACAGGTAAAAGAATGAAGAGAAATAAGTCTTTAACAAATTAAAACAAATAGAGATAAATACGTCTAGTCAGTAACTTGAGTTATCCATAAAATAGGGGGTTAGAGCATTAAAACGTTATATTGTAAGATGTATTCTGTTTAGAAGATCAACCTACTTTGTTTAAAGCTTCTTACCACAATATGCTAAATTGAGTTTGTCCCGCTGCAACACTTATTATAGGGCAATATCATGTAGACAACGCTCCTAAAGCTATCAAAGCTGTATTAAAGATATCACCCATTTCTACATTACATCTTTTAGTATATAGTAACAATGTATTATTATAAGAAGTAAGATAATTAAAATTTTTAATTTAAGAAGGGGAATAGGGATCGTTAAAAAAGTACAGTTTGTGTGTGTGTGTGTTTTTTTTTGTTTATAGCAAAGATACATCAGGCTATCTGCTGTGTCCACCGAGGGGAATCAAAACCCTAATTTTAGCGTTGTAAATCCGTAGACTTACCGCCATCCCAGCGGGGACAAAAAAGTACAGAAACAAGTTGAATCAACATGCAAATATTATATTTTCAATACTACAACTAGGAACTCTAAACAAAGTAGGCTAGAAATAGCTTCTGCATTATTTTCTCAAACTTCAAATTCCTATTTTGACTCCGTGTCTACAGTATTTATCAATTTTAGTGTAGTTAACCTTCACAGGAATCTGTTTAGTAACTGTGCATAGATTTTGGCGTAGTGTACCTAACCGTTTTTGCTGTAGGCTTCAATGCTTCAATGTCTTCAAAGAGAAACTTGGCCAGTAGCGATGAAAAACTGATAAAATCACTTCTTCTCTTTCAAGAATCAACATAAAAATAGTCCTATGACCTGCGCATGAGTTTTTTATTAAATTTGCGCATATTTTATTAAAATATTCATAACCATTTTTTCTGTAGGCTTGTGAAACAAATATATTATGAATAATAATAATATGAAGAACAAATGGCTGAATTTTGTCTAACAATCGGAAAATCAACTATTTTTCTATTATCAATATTTTAACAGCCTTGGCCACTGAAATAGAAGGTCTTGAGTGTTGTTTCAAAAACAAGTCTGCTTTTAAAGATGATTCTATTAGAATTTTTGTGAAATTCCTGGGCGATCCTTATTATGAACCACTATCATGGTTCCTGATAATCCTCGAAAAAATGAAATATTTTCCAGTGACAAGACTGCTCGAAATTTTCTTCTGTCATTTAGACCATACTTTTATTCTATCTCTCTAAATCTGAGTAAACATGATGACAGACCATTTGGATCCAATCTCTGATTAAACATTTATTATATTTGTCAGTTAACTATCGTAACCCAACTGGTCTATTGAGTTCTAATATTGAACGAAAGGCATACAACCAACAAATGAAATACTACTATTACAGGGTTGAGAACGTTATTATTTATACTATTTTGAATATTAAAATCAGCAAGTCACTTTACAATGACGGTGAAACAAGATGTATCTGAATTACATTTTAACATTTCTTAGATAGTGTGATGCTACAGGAAACTAATTGCTTTCGGAAAGGTATGTAACATCCCATTTTAACGTAAAATATTCAAACAATCAGATCATAAAGATGTGTTCAGACCGGAAATGTAGAATTTTTAAGACGGATATATTCCTTGTACTTAATGACATTGGAAAACAATGAATACAACGGGTAATGGCAAAAGCCGTCCAAAGTAAGAGTACATAAGTTAATAAAGAAATGTTTCCATTTTATAACGAGACCAACAGGTTAGGAGTTCAGTGAAATAGAGCTTTAATACCTCCCATTCAACCGTTGCATATTTCAAAAAGTTAGAGAATGAAACGTGTATTTGTGTGAATTGACTATTGAAAAGGCCATTGGAATAATATCATAAGTGTACATTAGATGGATTATAGAAATCTTAATAGAATAGTGTCTTGCTTTGTACATGACAGCCTTACTACGGGGTATGTTGTAATAGAAGTTACACAGGGCTATTGTTAAGATGCACGATTGTCACAGAGAGAATGATCGGACATGGCGAAATGAACCGTTACGACGTGACGATTTTCCAAAATCGTTTTAATACATCGAACTCAAACCCATATTTATCAATAACTGACTGTACCTAAAGCCAATAAACTTTTTTAGATTTTTATAAGAATTCTATTCATAAAACAACTTACAGGCACAATCAAAGTGGCTTTGACTTCACTGCCTTCAAATTTCAGTTCCTGAATGTTTCCCCGTTTCCTCGCCAAGTAACTAACAAAGGTAAACTCTATCAGAGCTGCGAAGACGAAGAACGTGCAAGTGCCCATCCAGACGTCTAAAGCTTTGACATATGAGACAGGTGCCAGATTAGATTGATGGTCGCTACTCTCAGACGAAATAGTCAGCAAAGTTGTAACACCTAATGTTATGCGGGCAGGAATGGCATCGACATCGAGCCAAAAGGATACCCAGGAGATGAAGACAATGAGGGTTGAAGGAAGATAATACTGAACGAGATAATGGCCAATGGATCGTTTAAGATCAAATCTAGCTCGTAGACAACTGTATTCACCTGTAAATAAACTTGACACTGTAGCACTAGAAACTTCTTCCCCACACATCACCTCAAAACAAACACCAACCATTCATTTTATACAAAGGAATTTGAAGTTACTGAATTATTTCTATATCTTTAAATTTAGGAACTGCATTTTTTAAAGTCTAAAACATTCTTTGTCAAATGTTACGCTCGAATATTTAACATTTCGTGTAGATATATGAAAGTTTGAGACTACTATTTTTATTTCCGATTTTAATAGGTTGAAACAAGTTAAATTCTGTGCTAAATGTGCAAGTAGAGTACCTACCAATTTGGAAAGACTCTTTACACACCGTCAGGCTTACTTGCTCTAGTTCAAACTGTGCAAGTTTCAGGCCAGTATACATCGTTACTGACTTTTCGTTCAACCACTGCAGTTCTACTTCTTGGACTGTCTTAGAAACTTTAAAATAAAAGCTTAGTTCAACTTTACAGCATAATACTTAGGTAATATGTTTTACTTCGTGCGGGAGAAACATTATAAAAGCATTATATACAAATACACACACATACAGACACGTGAATCTAGTTACTATAGCAAATAAATCTATAATAATCATCATTTTATTGCTGAAACATTTTTAACATCTGAAATCGTGCTCTTCAAAAATATAAAACATTATAGCCTTTCAATACATTCTAAAGTAACATTTTAAGCAAACAGGCACATATATATGACAATTTAACTTTTCAAATGTTTTTTGAATGAGTTGATAGAAATTAGATTTTTCTAAAAAATCATTATACAAAAAAGTTAAAATAATCTATGCAAGTATATTATGGATGTAACATAGGTTGTCCTATATTCACTTTTTGTTTTTGTAAATTTGTTTGTCCGCGAACACCTCCAACAGTTTTAGAGCTAGCAGAACCAAACTTGGCAATCGAGTTAGGGTGGTCCGGGGTTGTCATTATTTATATGGCGTAGCCCCTCAAGAAAGCAGGGTTAAATCTCATATAGAAGATCAATCAGGCATGATGAAGGTCTAGAAAAAGTTTTCTGGGTCGCTGAACCAAAACCTGGAATCGGATTTTGTGTTTATTGTCCTTCTCGGGGTCTCGGAGGCGCCATGTTTAAAACTGTGTGAATTTCCCCCTCACAAGTTAGTAGAGCCAAACGTGGCACACGTACTCGAGTACCAGGAGCTGGTGTCCAAACGATGTTTGTTTTCGGGTACGTACCTTCCCTTTGGGGTAACTGTAAAAGTATGGCGTAAGTTCTCTACCCAAAGGGCTAAAACGCGTCCAGATTGTCACCCAGACATGATGGAATTTTGTGCTTTTGATCTCCCTTGGAATCTCAAAGGCGTCATGTTTAAAAATGTGAGGTAGATATTGGACTTCTGCAGTACTGTGGGTAATTTTAAGTTCACTCTTTCGTGTGACCCTTATGTTATTAGGATCGTGGACGCACAAGTAATTTGGTGCACAAATAGTTTTGAAAAGTATGTTTAACATTTATGTGGAATTAACAATTTTTATTAACCACAGACTCACTTGAATACTTCAGGTATTTGGCAGGATTGGTTTGTTGTAATTAACATTAAAATTAATAAATATTCAATACTGACGTGAGAGATGAAAGTTTAATTAAATATTGATTTTACGGCAAAATAAGTAAGATCAAATGTATGATTAATCGTTCCGACTATTAGTTTCAGAATGGATATATTTTTCATTAACTAAAAATTATGTTGTCCAAAATATTAAAAAGCAAATTTTATGAAGATGTAAGCTTAGATTTTGCCGTTCCATTAAAACTATATTTATATATTTTTTTGGTATCTCTTTTGCTTTGACATAAGAAAAACGTGTAACAACGTCGTCTTATAAGAAAGCATAAGATGAATAAAATGCTATTTGCTAAGTATTGATTCTTAGTGAGTTATATTTTTGAAGTTCTTTTTCAGGTTTACCAGTTTCACTAATTTACTTCAACAATGAAAAAGCTAAGAGATGTAAAATACGAAGGTAAAGGTAAACTCAAACTAATTATATAGCTGTAGTGTTTGGTCCTTACGAAGTTCAAAATATCATGATATTATTCGTTTCAAATTTCAGCGTTTTTCTGAAAATTTTTCTGAGAGCTCTTTGTTGACCTACTTTCTATAGAAATGCATCTTCAATC